>NC_090725.1:194932792-194957792 GCF_036898095.1 Palaemon carinicauda
AATAGTGGATATAGTAAATAAAAGTTATTGAATTTATATACCTAATGGTTATTACAGCTTAAGATCATTTTGATCACTAAATACACAGCTCCCAAATATTTAAAGTTTCTGCACTGTTTTAATGCTTGCCCTTCTAATGAAATATTTATATATGCTGGTGTTCAAGACAGGAGCATAATCTTAGTTTTCTCCTTGCTAATCTTCAGCCCATTTATGTTAAGATGTTATTCCTGTCTGTTTTTTTCTCTTGAAGGGCCTCTATAGTTTCTGCTATAACTGCTTGGTCATCAGCATAAATTAGGTCAGTTGTTATATTCTTATCAAGATTTTGCTGTCTCATGCATTTATCCATAAAACAATACGAAAAGTAAAGGGAAAAGAACACTACCTTGCCTTACTCCTGATTGGATTTCAAACCAATTTTCATTTTCAGTGATTGTTTTTACTCTAGATCTGATGTTTTGATAGGTGTTATAAATTGCTCCTGTTAGTTTTTCAGGAAAACCATAACATCATCTCTAAATGCATCCCATATCATTTGCCTTGGCACCCGATCAAATGCTTTCTCTAGGTCTATAAAAACAATATATCTGTCTGTTTTCCACTCCCAGCTCTACTCAAATATCATTTTCAGGGTGCAGATCATATCTAATGTTCCTCTTCCCGGTCTGAAACCACTTTGAAACTCGCATAACTTTGGTTCTACAGATTCGCTTAATCTCTTCTCAAGTATTCTCTCATATACCTTGAATGCATGTGCCATAAGAGATATACCTCTGTAATTGGAACATTCTGGTTTATCTCCTTTTTCGTGGATGGGGCACATAAAATCTCTTTGCCAATCGTCATGGGTGCCGTCTAGATTCCATAGCAAGTTCGTTAACTCCAGCAGCCTGACTCCCTCTTGGCCCATATGTTCAAGTAGTTCTACGGGAATCTCATCTAAACCAGGGACTTGCCGTTTTTCATTCTCTTGAGAGCATCTTTCAATTCCATCTCTGATATATCAGGTTCATTGCTCTCATTGGCATTAAATTCGAGATGCTCTTCCTCATGTATATCGTTGGTGATATCTGATAGTGATTGAAAATAGTTTTTTTTTTTTTTCAACCTAATTCTATATCTTTGGTCTTGGTTAAGATTGTGCCATTCCTTGGGTCTTTGACTAAATACGTGGGAGGTTCAGACTTCCTTCTGTAATTGTTGGCAGGGTCATATACGAATTTTCTGGATCCTTGAAGGTCATTCCTCATATCGTCTCCAATTATTTCCCAGGTCTCACCTTTTGCAAGTGTTTTTATTCTCTCTGTTTCTCTACTGGCTTCCTTGTAGTTGATGTGATCCTTTAATCTTCTAGTTTTCATCCATTTCCTAAAGAGTCGCATTTTGATAGCAACAGCTGATTTAAGTGCAGGAGTCCACCAAGGTGTTTGCTTTTTCTTTCTTCCTCTGATAGTTTTCTTATGTACTACATTGTAGCAGTATCCGAAATTGCAGTTTTGAAGATATTCCATTTCTCACTTGGGTTATTACTTTCCTGTTGTGCTTGTGTTGCTCTGGTTATTCCACTTTTATACCTTTCCCGTCATTCCCCCTCTGTCAGATTTTCACCCTCTCGCTTGTACGATTTTTAATTGGCTTAGGCTTAGTTATCTTCAATTTTATTAGAAGCAAGTACTGATCTGAGTCGAAAGATATAGATGGAATGCTCTTTACGTCTCTGAATAAGTTTTTATTGTTTGATATTGCCAAATTAATTATAGATTTTTCTGTATATGTCCCGGCTTCTTGGTTCCATCGGTACTATGCTCATTTTTTGCTCTCTCTATGTTTATAGAAAGTATTCATGATGGACATTCCGTTTTGTATGCAGAAATCTATTATACTCTCACCTTCTCTGTTCCTACTCCCAACACTAAATGCTCCTAATATATTCTCTATAGCTATTCTGTCTTGCCCTACATGTCCATTCATACCCTGATGATGATGATATTCTCTGTATATGGTACAGTCTTTCACTTCTTGTAGGTGCCTATAGAACTCATCTTTTTCTTCCTGTGTGCGTCCCTGCTGCGGTGCATATAGTTGAATAAGGCTAGTTTTGAATATGCCTAGTTTTAAAGAAAAACTAATAATCCGATTTCTCTTGGAGTTCAGGTGACTGATCTTCCTTGATAATTCTTCATTCACAGTAAAACCCTCTTCATGTCGAGCCTCTCATCCTCCTTTAAAAAGGAACTGACAATTGTCATCCAAAAGTTTTGTGCCTTTTCCCGGTAAACGACTTTCACATATTCCCAAAATATCTATTTTCCTCTCCTCCATCATCATCACTATTTCTTCCTCCTTTTTTTCGTAGGGTACTGAGGTTAATTTTCGTTATTCTTAGGGATTTATAGTTGTGTTTTTCTTGACCATATCCGTTTCCGTTCCGAGTCTGGATGTCCCTGGGCATCCGTTGACCAATGGGTGTGTCCTGAAGCAAGTTGTGCGATTCATGAACAAATCAGTAGACACTCACCGGCTTGCTAAGCCTGACAGGAGCCTTTTCAGAGCTGTTAATTTGCGCCGTCCATAAGACTTAGCTCCTAAAAGGTTACAGGGATTCCATCACCAACCCCGAGCAAAAGGTAATAATATGAAGGAGTATATATACATATATATATATATATATATATATATATATATATATATATATATATATATATATATGTATGTACAGTATGTATGTATATATATGTATATACATATACACACATACACACTCATATATATATATATATATATATATGTGTGTGTGTGTGTGTGTGTGTGTGTATCTAGGCATCCGCTTATTTTTTCTCTAATCACCCATAATAAAACATCTTATATATATACATATGTATATATATGTATATATATATATATATATATATATATATATATATATATATATATATATATATATATATATATACAGTATATATATACCTATATATATATATATATATATATATATATATATATATATATATATATATATATATATATATATATATATATATATATATATATATATATATATATATATATATATATATATATATATATATGTATATATATATATATATATATATATATATATATATATATATATATATATATATATATATATATATATATATAGATAGATAGATAGATAGATAAACACCAGTTCATATTGTTACATTTTGCCTTGCACAATGTGAAAACACACACACACACACACAAAACGGTTCACATGGTATCTGAAATATCAAATATTGCAATCATTTATTGATGCAAATTCATTGTTACGAGAAATTATTTCATGTTTTCGTAAACATAGGCTAAATGACAAGCCTTCCCGGGCTCTCTAGTGTGTATATCTATGCTGATATTTTTGGTGAATAAATATATAATATACAACGCAATTTAAATGGCAATAGGAACCAGAATACACTCGTAATATATACCACAGATAAAATCAATTTTGTGCTTCTATGAAAAGGTTTTAGGTGTATTTTAATTTTGTGATAATTTTTTTTATTTTTGCCACATTTTTACATTTGACCTGGAATACCCTTTCAAATGTAATATGAAACATGAATATATCAGTTTCAAGTGAAGAAGATAAAGAAATATAAGAAATTAAATTAAGTTTTGACATTTTTCTTTTATATCAACAGAATATATGAAAATATTTCTCTCTTCCTCTCTCTCTCTCTGTATATATGGACCCTAATAACTTCGAACTATCTGCAAGCTGAGTTGCAATTTTCTTAGATATTTTGGACCTCCAGTACTGATAACTGGATGATTCATTGCATATATATTGGTGTGCTACTGTTACTAACACACATTTGGGTTCTCTTCAAATGTCGTCTTCAATGTGTTATAGATTAGATTTGGTATATTACATCTTCAAGTAAAGTCTAGGTAAGTTAACTTTAAAATAGTTTATTCTTTAAAAACAGTGTTAACATATCCATCACAGGAGCATAGATGGTTTGGTCGGATGACCATTCCGTATGACATCTCAAAGTGAACTGCCACAAATATCCATATTCACGTTAAAGTTTAATTAGTTATCTTACCACTTAAGGATTTATAGTAAACACAACATTAATACCGGAAGGTACTTGTTCCGTTCTCATAGACAACTCTTTCTCACGGGCTTGGTTATGTTAACTCTTCATGAAAAATGTTACATTGCTGAGGTTTGGCATTCGCATCCTGCTGATGATATGACTATGGCATTTCTCACACTTCTCTTACTTCCACAGTGACCTGTAGGTCATGTGTTTTAAATAAGTAATATCTATATATTACATTAGCTCGGTCAGCTACCTAAAGTTTTTAAAATTTAACAATACGTCAAAATATGTTTACTAGGAGTGTGACTGGATATGTATATATATATATATATATATATATATATATATATATATATATATGTATATATATATATATATATATATATATATATATATATATATATACATATATATATATATATATATATATATATATATGTATATATATATATATATATATATATATATATATATATATATATATATATATATATATATATATATATATATATATATATATATATATATTTTTAACTTTAGCCATAACCATATGAGGATGAATGTTCAAATAGGCACATTAAAAAAATAATAATGCATACTTAACAAATATTGCCAAAACAAAGAAAAAAATGCATGATAAATACAGACCATATATATGGTACATTGCTAGCAAACGATTATATGGTACCAACAAAAAAATTACTGATATACATATGATTCGGTAACTTTGTTAAAGAATAGTTGTTACCTTTGTCAAAAATATAGATTATTATAATATGGTAACTAATAAAAATATTTGTTACCTTGGTAAAGATACAATTTTAGTGCACAAACACGAATTCCTGGTACGTACACGTACCACAGTTTCGTACATTATATATATATATATATATATATATATATATATATATATATATATATATATATATATATATATATATATATTTATATATAGGGCTTATATATTTTATTAGATGCGCATAGATTTTTTATTTAAATGTTTTTTAAAATGTTTTTTAAAATGCAAATGTTCTATAGTATCTTCAATTACATATTACTAGCGTACTAACTGCTTTTCGTGCACAACACTTTTCCAAGACAATTTTTCTCCTTTGAACGAATGAAGGGGCCAGTTTCAAACGCCTTTAAATTGAATTAAATAAGGAGTTTTGTCTGGCCATGGCAAAACGTTCTGTTTAAGCTCCAATTTATTTCTCTTTAACCTACGCCAAACAAGCATGTTAACGGCGATAAATATCATCACCGTAACGCTGATTACTGCTAGTAACACGTAGAATCGACGTTCTGCATAAGTCGGTGTCGGGTGGTCCATCTCGGTCAATTTCATCAACCGCTTAGCCACACGTGCATTGTATGGGAGAGGTAAAGATGGAATTGTTGTCGACCACGTGAAGTTCGCGAAGTAGGCTCGTTCTCTGATGATAGTCTTGACTCCATGAACCATGTAATTCGGGGATGTACCGATACAACCATCTGCTGCAACGAAGATTTGGGAATAGGACGTGTATCCGTCCGGGCATGATACATTGAAGCCGGCCTTGTCGTATCGTATCCACGAGCCGCTGTTCAGTCTGCAATTGAACTTATTATCGTCAAAGGGATAAAGCTTTTCCAGACAATTTTCATGTGTATGGGAGAGAGCACCGTCTAGCACTATACCTAACTTGCATAAATCCATTGAGTTTTTATGGAATCCAAAGGATTCCGCTATACATATTTTTTTATCCATTGGTCTGAACACTGAGTTAATTGATTTAAGTCTTTAATGACCATATATGTTTCCTTGTCTGGGGAAATCAATACGTGTCCTGTCAAACTGGATATTACTGGATTTGAGTGATTCGTCATGAAAGTCAGAAATGGTGATATCCTGTAAGATTGCCAGGCATCGGAAGAATCAAAGGGAATTGTAATCATAATCCTGTGATTTTCAACGCTTACTGTAATTAGGCTGTAATAAAATTCTAACCTACGTGCGTCTAACAAAGGAACATAGCCTAATTTCTCCCGTCTGTTCTCCACAATTAACGGTAAGTCTCTTATTGGCAACAAATGCGGTGACAGTACACCTTTAGCTGCTAACGTGATAGCTTCCACATAGTCTTTTGATTTCTCAATGAAATGCGCCATTCTATTATGTATGTGATCTATTTTTGAATCATAATACATTAACGTTGCCAACAATTCTTGTACTTCCATAATCTGATTGATATTACTAGAATGTTCGTTTACCAAACTCATAATTTGATTGATTGAAGCTAACTGATTCCTTAGTTCTGATATAATCAATTCATTTTCATGAGTCAAAAACTCAATTTTCTTATTTTGATTACTAATCTTAAGACGATTGGAAATTCCTAAGCCTAAACTTGCAATAGAACCAAAGATGTTTAGTGCAGCAAAAATAAACGGGTTACGTTTCTCAAGATTATCGTGTCCTACTGTCCACATCAAAAGGTCACGAGCCAAAGATTCTGCCTCGTAAGTCTTATTTTGCAAGTCGTCTGATAGCATCTCTGCAACTTTTAGTGTCGATGCAAGCAAACTCTCTGTATTAAAAGGAAAGTGTCTTTTATACATTTCATTTAACGAAACAGCAAACCTTGAAATGGCGCTCTTTAAGCTAGTGACGTCATTCTCTGGGAGAAAAATTGCTTGTATACGCACTTCAACAACTACGTTACTTGATGTGATAAAAACGTCTTCTTGTCTTTCTACTATAGTGCCATATTTAAAATCTATACTTTTAGTTTTAGAGCTCATCCCACACGAGAAAAATGTCTGAGCGAACAATATCACTCCTAACAATAAAAACTTCATCTTGGAAACCTGTAATGAGAAAAATATATGTAATTACTCCTGTATTAAGAAGAAAAAATTTTCACATATAATGTTCACAAAAATAAACAAAATAAAAATCTTTCCCTTACTCTTTCCCTCTTATTTTTATTTCTTATGTGAGCCAATGGTACGATTCTCTCATCAGTGGGTTGGGATACGTTTTGAACTCTAAACCTATTGGCCGTTAATGTTTCCAAAATGTTAAATGGGCCTTCAAACTTAGGTATTAGTTTATAATTGGGTCCTTTACATACATTTACCTGTATGTATACATTATCACCCACGGTATATGTTTTAGTTGGCTTCGCTATTTTATCATGATTCCTTTTCATTATGATTTGTGATTCTTCTAAATTCTTTCGAAGGATATCAAAACGACTTTTGCTTGCATTCATATATTCTTTTAAAGGATTTGATAAATTAGTTATAGGCGTTAATACATGGAAAGGCGTTCTAACTGGGGTACCATACAATGCCTAGTGCGGTGACATTTTAATTGATATATGATATGAATGATTCAGAGTACTCAGTACCGCAGGTATTGCAATATCTCAGTTGGGGTCTGATCCCCCTAGTGTTACTCTTAATATAATTAAAACCTACCTATTCGCTCTTTCCACTAGCCCATTCAACTCTGGGTGATATATCATGGTATTTATTTTCTTTATGCTAAGGAATTCACACAATGAGGTAAGAAAGTAATTATTAAATTCTCCACCCGAGTCTGAGATCATCATGTGTGGAATTCCATGTTTACAAATGTAACACTCGTAAAACTTCCTAGCGCATTCAATCGCAGTTTTAGTTTTAAGCGCTATTAGTTCTGTATATCGAGTTAAAGCATCTACAATTACTAAGAGGTGCTTATTTCCTCTGTCTGACTCGTAAAATCCTGTTAATAAATCTAAATGTATCCTTTCAAAGGGTTGATTGGGCACGGGATGAGCCCCTAGGCTGACAGGTGTTTTCGTATGCCCTTTGTTTTCCTGACATAATTAGCTATGTGCGATAATTAGCTATGTGCTTTTTTTATATCTGTAAGCATCGTATGCCAATAAAACAATGATTTGGCTTTCTGTGACATTAATGAGAACCCCGGGTGTCCATGCAATGGATTTGCATGCAACCAATTTAGGACAGTGGAAATAAGTGAGATTGGTACCACTACCTGGTCGTTAGTTACATGTGGTTTATTGCGGGTTTTCCTTGTCACGGTTCTACACAGAATATTGTCTTTGATTATATAATTCTGCTGCTTATACTTTATATATTACTTTTCCTTATGATTGCCTTTCAAAGCATTTATAATTTTTTCTAATTTCTGATCTTTTCTTTGCTCAGTCTGTAATAATTCAGCACTCCAGCCCAGATCTTCTTGTTCAGATATTATTTTAACAATAGGCATGGATGTTGATATATCTATTAATTCAGCTAAAGGCTCCGTACAAGATGACACAGGGTTGCGTGATAATGCATCAGCAATGATATTTGCTTTCCCAGGTAAATACCCGATTCTTGCGACAAAGTCTTTAATGATCAAATGCCATCGAGTTCGTTTGGAGCTGTGGCTGAA
This sequence comes from Palaemon carinicauda, assembly GCF_036898095.1. Taxonomy (NCBI): domain Eukaryota; kingdom Metazoa; phylum Arthropoda; class Malacostraca; order Decapoda; family Palaemonidae; genus Palaemon; species Palaemon carinicauda. The sequence continues at coordinate 194,941,322 of NC_090725.1, forward strand.
GCCTTTAAAGAAGTCGGTTAGTGGTTTATGATCAGTAAGAACCTTAACGGGATAACCGTATATTATGAACTTAAAATGCACTAGTGAATTAACAATAGCTAGCCCTTCCTTGTCTATTACTGCATACATACTTTCGGAAGTTCTCAGTTTTCGAGAATAAAAAGCTATCGGGAAAAATTGTTTTTCATATTGCTGAAGCAATACCCCACCCACTCCTAAGTCTGAGGCGTCTGTTGCAATGAAGAATTCATTACCGAAGTCAGGAAATTTTAAGATAGGAGAACTACACAGTTCATCTTTCAAGGTATTAAACGCCTGTTGATGCTGCTCAGACCATATGAAATCTACCCCCTTCTTCGTAAGATCAGTTAAGGGAGCGGCTATTATTGAATAATTGCGTATAAAACGCCTGTAATATCCACTACAACCCAGAAATTGCTGTACTCCCTTGACATTAGTAGGTATCAGAAAGTTACGGATAGCCGACACCTTATCATGGACTACTTTAAGACCTTGGCTTGACACCGTAAAACCCAAATAGACTAATTCTGTTTTGAAAAATTCACACTTACTAATCTTTACCCTTAAGTTATGTTGTCTTAGTCTCTGTAGTACTAGTTCTAATTTACGTAGATGTTCTTCTAAGGTATTGGAAAAGATTACAAGGTCGTCCATATAGGCATGCAATATATCCCCTAGCAAGTCTCCAAACACTATGTTAATCATTCTTGTAAATGTTATGGGAGCACAACGTAAACCAAAAGGCATCCGTAAAAATTCATAGTGTCCCCTGGCTGTGCTGAAGGCTGTGTATGGGATACTATTTTCTTCTAATGATATCTGGTGAAAGCCTTTAAGTAAGTCCAAACTGGTAAAATATTTATTCTGACCTAACAAAGATAAAATATCGTCAGTACATGGCACTGGGAATCGATCAGGGATCGTCTCCCCATTTAGGCGACGGAAGTCTACGCAGATACGCCATGTTCGATCTTTTTTCGGTACAACTATTAATGGAAAATTATAAGGGCTGTTCGATTTCCTAATGACTCCTTCTTCTACCATTTTACCTACTTCATCATTTATTCCATTCTGGAATTTCATAGGGAGTCTGTATGAGGGTACATAGATAAATTTCTGCTTGTCCTTTAACCTTATTTGATGCTCGATCACATCTCTTTTTCCTAAGGCTCCATCCGTAGTGTAAAAAACATCATGATACTCAGTTAAAAGTCCAAAAATTTTCCGCTGAATTTCTTCGTCTTGAATGTCTTTATTGATTTTATTTTTAATAGATTGCAAAAGGGATTCATCCGCAACTGATTGAGCGTGATTAATTTCAGCGACCGTAAGAATACAGTGTTTATATACTTCTACATCTAAGATATGTTGATTTTTGTGAATTACTAAAGTGGTATTTAAATGATTACAGACTTCAATATTACATTGTTGATGTGAGCCTACTGTATAAATAGCTTGTGTGATAGACAATCCGTTAGTTTTCAAAGTGTCGGAAAGGATTAATATTTCAGATCCCTGTAATGTTTTCTTTACTTGCACTATTAAATTCGAAGATATGTTCGGCTCGATAGATTGCGTGCAAGATGATATTACGGGTGAACGAGAATTCTGTTAGGTCGCGTATATTATTTCTTTATTAGTGAGACAAATTACTGGTTCTTCAACGTACGTCGCTGTTTTATTTGTCGTCTCCTTTTTATCCAAAACTGATTTTAAGGTATTAGAAGACTTATAAAATTTTCCTTTGATATACACGCCGTGCTTGGCAGGGGCTAAGCTAATGTTTTGATTGCCCATAGATGGATATCCTATAATTACATCTGGATACATATCAATGTTTTGTACAACAACAAATGTATCGGCAAACGTGCGCTTACCGACCTTGAACTGAACATGAGTTACGCCTATTACATTTAATTCATTATTTCCTATACCCGAAGTCTTACTCCGGACTTTTCTATTGGGAAGTTCGAAAACAACAAATGATGTGTCCTCAAATCCATGATATTACGTGGACTACCAGAGTCAAAAAATAATGTAAATGATCTGTGTTCTAAATTTACAGCATATAATGTTGGTCGTAACTCATTTTAGCTTATTATTGTATGAATTCGTTGCAAATCTAATGGAGCATGCACTGATTTATTTAATTTGGCTGTTTGTTTCATAGGAAAATCTATTGCCTCACAATGATCTGATAAAACATTAAATTGATTATTCATTACTACTGATGTTGACATGAATGACCTTGACCCAACATCACTCTCTTCCCCACTGGAGTTAATTATGTGGTATTCGCTTTGCTCTGCACATTCTGAAAATTAGTCTGACCTTGCGAGGTCTGGTTTGACGACCCAGGATCAGCGTTATTCGAAGAACTGTTTGTTTGTTTTGGATTCTGAACTACATTGACGTTTGGCTGTTTCTTCTTATTGAAATGAGGATTTTTCTTTTTATTCCCATATGGAAGTGAATGTGGAATTGACTGTGTATTTCTAGGATTATGTTGTGTCTTACGCGAGTAGCACTGACTATATGAATGAGTCGAACTATTATGTAACGAACAGAATCTCGTTCTGCAGTCCGCAATCAAGTGACCTTGACGTTTGCAATTATAACACGTCATTCCTGCAACTTGACTATTATTAACTACGTTTACTTGTTGTGGCTTTGTTTCATTTTTTGCAAAAACTTGGGTAAATACGGGATCAAGATCAGGACACTTAGACACATGTTTCTTTATCTGTTTATATACATCCAATTCCGTACTTGCTGGCGTTAACTTTTTATCAAAACACCGCACTAAAGCTTCAGGCAATATAAGTGTCATGCAAGTTAAATACATTAATCGTAAGAAATCTTTCACGGAGATGTTATCTCTAGTAACCCAAGTGGAATTACCTAAAATATCTTGATATTCGTTAAGCCTATCGGCTATGAGAGCTGCTCTCTCAATAACATTAAGCCGAGTCATAGTGGCTTGATTAAGTGTATTTCTTAATGTTAAAACTACATCTAAGGCTTCCTCACCTCCAGAGACCGCACGTAGTCTATCTTTGAAATCATCCCAGGTAACTGCTTCTTGAAATGAAACACCCCTCAAATACGCACTCGCATCTCCTTTAGAAAAGTCTATAAAACTTTTAGCTTCTTGTAATTTTACAAACTGGTCTATAATTTGTTCAGCATTTAAATGGGCATCGACGGATGAAATCCATGACTCCACATTCTGAGGCAAGAACCCATTAACCCGACCTTGAAAAGGAAGGATTGCAAAGCGAGCATTTATTAGTGTCACAATGGGAGGGGGTTACCATGTCCTGGGGTTGGGTTACTCGGTCCAGGGGTGGGGCTCACAGGGGGCGTCATGTTTACTGTATTTCTTCTTCTATCTCTATGACTCCTTGCAATCCTATCAAAATATCTGTATGAATACAGACGTCCACTGCGTAAACGCATAAGCACTAAATGATAAAGATTATAACAAAATCCCCCAAAACAATGATACTATTACAAAGATATTTCCCGAGAACTTCTGAAAGAAAACGGAATACAAAGATATTTCCCACATATATTTAGCACAGAAAAAAAAATTCTAGACGAGAATTCGAAGTTGAACACAGTTTCCTTAAATGAAAGAAAATTAAAGATTAACAAACAACTCACCCCAGCAATAATGGACGATCGACTCGTGATAACTACACTTCACTGCTCAAACTGAAATGAACAAAGAAAACGTACTTAGTTTCGGTTTATATGGTGAAGGGTGATGTCGTCATTTCCTCTCTCTCGCACTGGATTGTTTCTTCCTATTGATGTTTGGGTGAATGTTTTCGGTCCGATTTCCGTTGAATGTAGTGCTTCCTGGATATGTTTCTTCAATGTTTAGTAAACGTTGAACGTCAGTCCTTGGTTTTCTTAGGATGTTGATTAAAGATCCAGTTCCTCAGTTTGTATAACATTCATTTGTTGGTATTAAATGTTTTCATTTCTTCGGTGGACTATGATACTTAGTCAAAATTGTAGATTCATTACTGTTGATTTCTTGAAGATCTTTCTCTGGTTCTTAGAGTTTTATTCGCTGGTTCTTGAAGATCTTTCTCTGGTTCTTAGAGTTTTTATTCGCTGGTTCTTGAAGATCTTTCTCTGGTTCTTAGAGTTTTACCGCTGGTTCTTGAAGATCTTTCTCTGGTTCTTAGAGTTTTACCGCTGTCACCATTTATTGGTGTGCTACTGTTACTAACACACATTTGGGTTCTCTTCAAATGTCATCTTCAATGTGTTATTGATTAGATTTGGTATGTTACATCTTCAAGTAAAGTCTAGGTAAGTTAACTTTAAAAAAGTTTATTCTTTAAAAACAGTATTAACATCTCCATCACAGGAGTATAGATGGTTTGGTCGGATGACCATTCCGTATGTCATCTCAAAGTGAACTGCCACAAATATCCATATTCACGTTAAAGTTTAATTAGTTATCTCAGCACTTAAGGATTTATAGTAAACACAACATTAATACCGGATGGTACTTGTTCCGTTCTCATAGACAACTCTTTCTAACGGGCTTGGTTGTGTTTACTCTTCATGAAAAATGTTACATTGCTGAGGTTTGGCATTCGCATCCTGCTTATGATATGACTATGGCATTTCTCACACTTCTCTTACTTCCACAGTGACCTGTAAGTCATGTGTTTTAAATAAGTAATATCTATATATATTACATATATCTCAATTTCTTTTCTTGAGGATGGACACCTTTTATCAGTCTTGCTCCTCTCTTTAGTTTTTTGTAATTTCTTTAGTTTCAGTTTGGTTAGTTGTAATAGATAGTTATAGTAGTCAATCCAGGTATAATAGTACAGTTAATCCCAAGATTCTTTAAAGAATATTCATCATGATACTTCTTCACAGAAGTTATGTTTTTTGAGGGATATCTAGTGATTCTTACTACATTTGAGAACTGAGAGATAAATAACAGTTAAGTGAAATACTTAAGTCAAAAAATTTACTAGCTAGTGGAGCTAGGTTTTATTAATATTTATTTGGAAGTCAAATAAAGTAGATCCTTTACAATAAAGACATATAGCTGTCTCAGAACATAATAGTTTAATACTGACTGGCTGTCTGGCTTTCTGAATTACTGAATAGTTGATCAAGAATTCCATATTCTAGCACTTATGAAATAAAGGTACGATTGTTGTAACTATGTCACCATGACTAAAAAAAGTTTGCTACTCTACTTACTTTGGATATTGTCATCGGAATAATAGGCCAATTTGTTTGCTTTGCCCTCCTAATAATTCTGAGGATTTGATCTTTTTGTTTTTATCAAATCTCGTTAATCTTATTCATGCATCTAGTACAGCACTGAAATGAGATGGAATATCTGTAAAAGACCCCAATTAAATTTTCTCTCTTATTTTAAGCACCTTCTAGACATCTATACGCCATTTCTTTGTCAGTATACTAATCCTAGAGCCTTTTTTCATTTACATTCCCATTACACCATTTCGGAGACGATATAACTTAATCATGTCTATTAGTGCTTCCAGGATTTTTTTTCTTTTAGTATTCAGTTTTTATTTCTTCCTTTATAGGCAATTATATTGACACTTGCACCATTGTACTTTAAGTTTTTAACCAATTCCACTTTCGTTCTTTACGTTTTCCTCTCTTTTTCTATAAAGTCTTTATTAAAGCGCACTCTTACACTGTAACGGCATTATATTTTTTATTGCTATCTCTCTTCACCTCATTGTTAACAGAACCTGATTAAGCCTGTCTTTTCATGAATTATTGTATCTCCCTACACCTCACTGTTAACAGACCCTGATTATACCTGTCTTTTCATGAATTGTTGTGTTTGACTGAAACTTTTGCATATAAGCTCCCTGTTTGTTAACATAAAGTTAGTTTCATTCACTTCGCCTCTCAGTTATCACCTAGTAGGTTGGCCAGGGCACTACCTACCCGTTGAGATACTACCACTAGAGGGTTATTGGGTCCTTTGACTGACCCGAGAGTACTATATTGGATCCTTCTCTCTGGTTATGGTTTTGCCAACGCATACACTGAATTGTCTGGCCTATTCTTTACATGTTCTACTCTGTCCTCCGACACCTTACAACACTGAGATTACTAAGCAATTCTTCTTTGCTCGAGGGGTTAATTGCTGAAATATGATTGTTCAGTGGCTACTTTTGTCTTGGTAAGGGTAGAAGACACTCTATAGTTATGGTAAGCAGCTCTTCTTGGAAAAGGACACTCCAAAATCAAACCATTGTTCTCTAGTCATGTACAGTGCCGTAGCCTCTGTACTTTGGTCTTTCACTGTCTTGGGGTAGGGTTCTCTTGCTTATTTATCTTCCTCTAGTTTTTTAAAGTTTTTATAGTTTAAATTTGAAAGATTTGTTGTGAACTTGCTGTTGTTAGAAAGTTTTATTTTAATTGTTAATAACTTCTCATATAATTTCCTTATTTCCTTTCCTCATTGGGCTATTTTCCATACTGGAACCCTTGAGCTTAAAGCATTCTGCTTTTTCAACTAGGGTTGTAGCTTACCAAGTAATAATAACAATAATAATAATAATAATAATAAATAATAATAATAATAAAAATAATAATAATAATAACTATTCGATTGCACCATTGATGACCACCAGAATAACCAGATCCCTCCTGCCTTTCCCCCCTCACTGTTGTGTCCTACTGTTTGATGATGTTACCCTCTGACTCTGATGCTCCTATGAATGCCACATCTCTGAAACTACCGCCCTTCGCCAGTACAGAGGCAATTAACTGGTTTTAGCATGTCATAGTCCAGTTTCACATTAAGGGCATGACTTAGTCAAGCACCAAAGCAGACTATGTTCTCGCAGCGATCCCGGAGGACACTTTCACGGAAATCTACGATTGGCTTTGGGAGCAAGGGGACACCACAGTACTCACCATTGCCAGCCACGCATATAGCCACACATTTTAAGCAATCTCAACAACCAAACGGCTTCACCCTCCCTCAGGGAAATGACCAGTATCATTCGCCTGCTACCTGCTGCAGACGGTATGGCATTACTAAAGAGGCAAAGGATGGGCCCGCACCTGTACTTCATGTTAAACTTTAAAAGTACATCGACACACAGATCAGGAATGGATACCTTTCCTCAACCTCAGCGTTGTTTACTGTCATCTACCACTCCACTCATTGGCCTGAAGCCATTCCTATGGTAACTGCAACATGTGCCTCATGTACATCTGCCTTTCTCTTAGGGTGGATAGTAATATTTGGTATCCCTGAGCATGTTAATTCTGACAGGGTTACCACTTTTACCTATCAATTGTGAACATCATTAGCGAATCTTCTGGGAATCATCCTACATCAGAAAACCGCCTACAACCTTGCTGCCAATGGAATGGTTGAACATTTTCATCACACCCTCAAAGCAGCTTTGATGTCCCTCTACAAGGACTCCAACAGGTTTACCCAGCTTCCCTGGGTCCTACTGGCAGTAGGGACCACTCCGTAAGACACCCTGGATGTCCCGGCAGCTTAAATGGTGCAAGGCGACCCATTCGTCATCCCATCCGAATTTCTTTCCAGCTGCAAATTTCTCCAACAGTCTCTAGCACCTACGTCAAGTTGTGGGGAGAATCTATTCCATGCTGCAAGACTTACAAACCCTAAAATTTCCACTTTATAACGCACATTTTCCTGCAGAACGACTCTAGCAAGCCAATACCAACACCCCTTACATGGGCCCTTTCCTCAAGATCTGTCGCAATGCGAAGGCCTTCTTAACAAATATTCATGGCAAAGAAGACTGTATCCCCATTGATTGCCTAAAACCTGCGTATCTTCTGCAAGATGACCTGCCTACAGCACGCCTCTGAAGAGCAGGGTTCCCCATTTCACACCCTTTTTATTGCTATCTCACTACTAACAGAACCTGTTTAAACCTATCTCTATATTAATTCTTGTGTTTGAATTCTTGTGACCTTGTTCTGAAACTTATATATAAGCTCACTGTCTATTAGTTGCATTCACCTTGCCTCTCAGTTATCACCTAACTGTTCGCTCACACAGTTGTAGTTTTTTCCAACGATTGGGATATGTTATATCAATTTTAATCAACCAATCATATATATTTATATGGCAATTGACATATATAGGACCTGATAAACTTTGGTTTCCATAACCACAGGGAATATTGATGACATAATTTATTTTCTTTGTACATTATTCAATAAATACACATGAAGGGAGATTTTATTTATTTCTAAGGCTTATTATTTTAGCACTGCGTGTTTTGTAAAGGTAAAATATAAGTCATAAACTTGTGCACTGGAGAAATAGCTCAACTTTCTACATTAATATCTAATACAGTATTATTCATTCCTTCACTTAAAGCTGTGCAATGTAAGTTTAGTCAGCGTTGCTGCATAATCAACGCTATTAGCCGATTGATATGACTCCAAGAGCTTATTTTATATACTATTTGGTGGGTGGGGGGGGGGGGGGGTGGGGTGGAGAACCAGTAGAAACTGTCAAGAGAAAGTGGGGGTGGGGATTCCCATTCCTCAACGGCCCTGTCCAATAAGGTGAGTAAATAAGGGAATTATGTCTGTTATATTGCTAGTAAAAAAAATTGTATCTGCCTAAATGTTATACGAAAACCGTTAATGTTATGGAAAATATTTCCAACCTAATCATTATTATTTAATTTGTAGTAGCTAGTAAAAGTAGCAGTATAAAAAAGTTGCTGTTGTTGTAAAGCTGCTAGTAACGAAAGTTAGGTATTAACTTTGTGGAAAATATAATCTATGTTGGAAACAGTGAATACTGATGATCGCATAGCACCTTGAATACATTCATAATGAATTTATCAAGTAAAAAAAAAAAAAGAAAAAAAAAATGACTGCGTGGAGGTAGATGAGACCTCTATGAGATTCTAGTAAAGCCTTTAAGAAATTTATGTTTAACTGACAAATGATATTGCACTAATACTCTTGCTGTAAGTAATCAATAAGTATATCATTGCTAGTAGCCTCTTCTTAATAAAATTACATTGCTTGAAGATCGTTGACTGTTTATTAACTTCTTGAGCAACTTTCTTATAATCTTAATTCAAATAAGTTTGTCTCTTGTTGATCAAGTTCCTATTCACATACGCCCTTTAATCAATCAAGTATTAGTCCATCACTTAAATACATTTGGGAAACTAATTCTAAAACTGATTATTATTATTATTATTATTATTATTATTATTATTATTATTATTATTATTATTACAAGCTAGTTTATAACCCTATTAGGAGAAAACAGATACTATAAGCACAAGGGCTCTAACATGATTAATTGATTGATTGATTTGAAGTTCTCTGGCATCCTGACATCGAAGGTCATTGACGCCGGCTCTAACATGAAAAAATAACCTAATTAGGAAAGGAAACACGAAAATAAATATTTTACAGGAGAAGAATAAACAATGAAAATAAATATTTCAAGAACAGTAACAACACTAAATTAGATCCTTCACATATAAGCTTTAAAAACTTCAAAAACAAAAAAGAGAAAGAGAAATAAGATAGAACAGCGCGCTCGAGTGTGCCCTCAAGCAAGAGAGGGTAAAACCCAGGACCAGAGAACAATAGATTGATTTTGGAGTGTCCTTCTCCTAAAAAAGCTTTTCAATATAGCTAGAGTTTCTTCTACCCTGAAAAGGAGGAAAGTAGCCACTGAACAATTAGATTGTAGTAGTTAACCCCTTGTTGGAAATCATACAGTGAATCCGGACAGTTTACCATTTTTCCAGAAAAAAAGAGGGAATTGAACAAAACCCAAACAATGAGAAAAGGTGTTTTGATAATTACTCGCTATAAGTTTGTGTGTGATTAATCATGTAGAAAAAAATGGTTTATAACCATTTATATTTAGTGCTCTTGTAAATTTAATATTTGTTAAAAATGCTGAATATTTTCAAGATAAGCACTAAGCATTTTACTCCAACCTTAGCCTTAATAAATATTAATAGATCTACACTGTTTATGACTAACCAAAATTTATTTCTACAGTATGTGTTTGTCAAAATCTACCATCTTACAATATGCTACAACAAAAACCTTCAATCTTTTTCTCCCTGTCTAGCTCAGGATTTTATTTCCTTGCCCGCATTGTTATTTATCAGATGAACGTGGACCCTCTTTGTTACTTAGATAAAATTTCTGCTTGTCCCTACCTTAGCATAATCTGTTTTTACCTTACCCAATGTTGAGCCCATAGCGAATTCCCGCCAGATCGTTCAGCTGACACATGTCTAAATCCTAGACCAGCTCCCTCTAAAACCCGACGACCATTATTAAACAGGTGTCTACTGATAAGACTTTCATATATTCGGATCACCTGCTAAAACTTAAATTAAATTCCTACCCTCTTCGAGAAGCAAACTCTTCAACTTAGATTATCCTTTGTAAATTTTATAGGCCTGACCTTTACGCACCCTAGATTTGTAAACGGCTTTAACACCTGCATTTTCACACCCTTTATCTCTGTCATCGCGTAGTTGAATCTTAAGACCATTCCCCTCTTGGCAGACTCTACTCAGTGTTTACTGCATTTTTTTAGGACTGACTGCCCCTTGGACCTCCTGGCCAATAACAACTCTTTTTCTCTAACAACTCCCTCCTAACTGATCTAGTTTTACGAGCAGTTTTCTCCTTGTGTTAATTGTTCCTCTTGTTAATGTGCGAATTTGTAAATAAAAGGACAAGCTGAAACTAAAGAAAAGGTGTTATTGTTATACTCTTATGAACAGAAGAAGGAAACAAAAGCAAACTTAAAAGTAATTATTCCTCCATCGGAGATTTAAGAGAGATAAATGCCAAATATAATTGTATTAAACCCCCATAGTCCTTCAAGCCGAATAAATTGCAAAATCGTAAGTTATTGATATCCCATGACATGGGGTTCATAGACGAACTGCATAAGTTATGCGTGGGGATTTCTACAGTTCAGGCCTCCTGATCAGAGACAGAATGTATCCTCTCGATGTATAAGACGAAAGTCGGTACTAAGGTGATGACGGCTCACTAAACATTTCTGCCACACCCCATGAGCAAAAAAGGATTATTTGGTAATCTCTATCGTGACTTACGATGAAATCACGATAGTGTATTTATAAAGACCAGTAAACAGTCATTTATCTTTTATTTTGTAAGGGAAATATTATGAACATTATGCAATGTGAGATACGTAGAAAATTATAATTGTTGTATTGAATTATTTGTAATAATAAAATATTTCTTTTTGTCGAAGTTTTTTGAAAGGTAAAATATGTTAAATAGTTGTTTGACTCTAAGCAATCGTTAACGAGTTGCTAAAGTTTGTTTTGACGAATGCCGGTCGCGCCTGCGTAGATCCTCAGTCGTCTTTGAATAATGTAGCGCAGAACTAGTTAGTATTGACTTACCAGTGTTACGAATAGGGTCTTCGTTACCCTTCGGTATCTCAAAGGGAGGGGCAGAATTAACACACCACCAAGAGAGTTCTTACCATCATGGATTTAAGCTAAGTCAAAATTTTATAAGTGGTTGGTTATGTTAGTGATATTGAAGGGCATGCATGCATGTTAGATATCGTTACTAGCAGACATTTGTAAAATAGGACTATACTTCGGGTTTCCGGATAGGAAATTTTACAAAGAATAGTTAAGGTTAATAATAAATATGAATGTTTTTATTCCTGGTCAAATAATAATTCAAACACAACGCAATTTCTCGATTTATTAAATGAAAGGAACAGAAAAGAATCCTTGAAAAACTGTTAAAGAACCTGGTAATATGTAAACCGAATTGGGGTAAGTTTGGGTTTCCATATTTATTGAATATTCTATATGTTTACTATTTTGGATTCTTTTGAGTAAATATAATCTCAGTGTTGTCAGGTATATGAGGACAGAGAAGAATGTACACGTGTAGGAAAAGACAAAAGTCATAACCCAAGAGAGGGATCCAATGTAGAAGTGCCTGGCTAGTCAATGGATCCAACAGCAAACCTACTACCTACAATTATACATGATTTGAAGTTGTTTAGGCTTAAATTTTTAGCTGTCCATATTAAATGAATATTAACCTCATGTATAGTCGTAGTCTGTATGAAGATAACAAATGAATGGCCAGACTTAGCATTGGCTGACGCCATAAGTAACAATTCTAATTGGATCTTTTTTCAGCCATTAAATAATTTATGTATAGTGCATCCGACTCTTCTATGAAATTTTACCCTCGCTTAGTGAAAAAAAAATTCCTGCCTGGATTTTCCTTTAAAAAACTGAATAGTTTTTGATATGTCAGGTTAATTTATTTTGGATCTTTACTTAAGTTGTTAAGCTTATTTTCCATTACATAATTTACTTGATATTCACCTGACCACCAAGGACAATAAAGCAGAGTTTATAGTTGGTGAATGACAGTAAGGAAATAAACACAATTCAACGCATCGTTAGCTCAATGATATGTTGACTAAAGTTTCAATTTCAAATTCTGCTCAAAAGAGTTAGTTTATTGGATATTAATGTAATCTTTTGCCATATTATTCATATTGCTTTTTTATATCTATTGTTAATATGATATACTATATTTTTATACTTGCCTCTAGCCATAATAGATATTTGTTAATTCATTTTACTCTAGTAATCCTGTCTATTTTCAGATAACATAGCTGAACAAATGAAAAATTTCCCTGAAGATATAACGAATCATGCAGGAATTTCTCTTATTACAATTATTATTATTATTATTATTATTATTATTATTATTATTATTATTATTAGCTAAACTGCAAACTTAGTTGAAAAAGCCACTTGCTATAAGCTATACATTAAGTTCCAACTAGGAAAAAAGCCCAGTGAGGAAAGGAAATAAGGAAACAAATAGACTAGTGCACCTGAGAACTCTAATCCTAGTCAGTGGAAGACCATGGTACAGAGGCTATAGGACTATCAAAGATTAAAGAATAATAGTTTTTATTTTGGAGTGTACTTTTCCTTGAAGAGCTACTTGCCATAGTCATAGATTCTCGTCTACCCTTACCAAGTGGAAAGTAGCCAATTAACAATTACTGTACAGTAGTTAAACCTTGAGTGAAGGTTATCATACTGTAGCATTGTCAGGTGTATGAGGAAAGGAAAGAATGTGTAAAGAATAGGCACAACTATTCAGGGTATGTGTAGGCAAAGGAAAAAGAAGCTGTAACCAGAGAGGGATCCATTGTAGTACTATCTGGTCAGTCAAAGGATTCAGTAACTCTTTAACGGTAGTATTTCAATAGATGACTGGCCAACCTTCTACCTACGTATGGGGATGTAATTTGCTACAATATTCCCCGTTACTACACTGTGTCTCATTGCTCCACCGTTCAAGAATGAATCAAACGGTGACAGGAGGAACAGTTCATAAAGACCTAGTCACGTAGGGGAACACCGAAATTAAACATTCCTCAAGAAGATAAAACCGTTATAGAAGGGTCACAGGCAAGTGCATTTACATCAGCTATTTAAATAACCGAACATCTTCATCTTGCAAGCAGTATCCTTACAAAATGACGCAGTCTCTGTTCTTGTAACCTCTAGTGCTATGCATCAGCCAGGAAAGTACTATCTGGTCTTTCAAAGGACTCAGTAACTCTCTAACAGTAGTACCTCAATAGATGGCTGGCCAACCTACTACCTACCTATGGGAATGTAACTTGCTACAATCCTCCACGTTACTGCACTGTGTTCCATTGCTCCACCGTTCATAAATGAATCACACAATGATATGAAGAATAACTCAAAAAGACCTAGTCACGTAGTGGAACACTATAATTAAACACTCCTCAAGAAGATCAAACCATTATAGAAGAGTCACAGGCAAGTGCCTCTAGTTCAGCTAATCAAATAACCAAACACCTTCGTCTTACGAGCAGTATCCTAAAAACAAGACACAGTCTCTTTTTACGTAACATTTAGTGCTATGCGTCAGACAGGAAAGGATTGTTGAAATCACTGCTCCCAAAACATCAAATGATATTTGCCCTGTAGTGTTTAATGGAGGATGCTCCATTTTGGAAGATGAAAAATGTTGCTCGTCATTGAAACAGCTAAGATTTTTTGGATGCGTCTCATACTCAGGAATCCTTCCGTACCTTAATTATATTTTGTGATAGGAATTAAACCTTCAGGTGCTCCATATATGTCATCTTTTTTACTCAAAATTTGAAATTAGAGTTAAATATTTAAGAACTGGATACTTAGACTCTTTTATAAACTTTATAAACGTTTTAAAGTTATTTGATGCATAATTTGCTCTTCCTAAATCCAATTATTTCTACATTGTTTGATAGTAAACAGTCCATCACTTATCTTATTGAATTTTAATCTTATCTTTATATATGAAGTGTTAAGATTCAAATTATATCATCAAAATCTGTTTTCTGTTAACTTCTAGTTTGTCTGAAATAAAAATGTTTTGCATATTTCCTCGTAACCCTCCCAAAAACATGTTATAAGTTTTGTAATTGTAAACATGTGTAGAAATTAAAAACGGAAAATCTTTGTCTCATTTTCTAATTCTGAATAGAAAAGAGTAACAGGTATTGCAGGCGTGTTTGTAACTATAAGTATGACAAAAACAATATTGTGGTAACCAGAGGTGACCGAGTTAGCACTGCTAAGTGGGGCTTGGTGTGGATTTTGGATCAGGTGAATTACTTCAGATATATGGGTGTTACTGACTTCTCACTATCCAATTTCCCGACAGGCGGCATGAAACACCTTCGCTTGACCATTGCAACCTACAACTATTCAGAATTTGTGAGGAACAAAGACAAGATATTCATTAGCTTGATTCAGAAATAAGGCATTTGGAGAATTGTATTTCATATCTCAATATAATAATTCAAACTTTATTTTCAAAATCACCTTTGAAACAACAAAAATCCCTTGATTATGAAGCATGCTTTGATGAATAAGAGGTCACACATTTTTTTTTTTATACAATTTCCATCATATTCCTTTATCCTTATTCTAGCTACCGATAATATTGTGGATGGCTATAAAAGAAAGGGGTAAATTATCTGGCAGAGCACTTTCGTCAAGAGCCTATTATTTGGAAAACTTAGAAAATAAACCAAAATATACCTGTGGTAAATGCCTTTAAATGGCACCATTATGGAAGTTAGTTTTTGCCACGAAAGAAAAACATATTTGTGTATAATTCTATTTTCTTTGAAGGTCAAGGAACCTCATTAAGCTTTGATTTTAGATTAAGACAATACACACACAAAAAAAAAAAAAAAAAAAAAAAAATTCTCATAAATACATATTTTTTCCTCGCAACACAACTATGCTGGCATACTATGTCACCTGATCTGGTACAAACTTTAAACCTATGAGGGAACATAGACACTGTAATTCAGATATAGTAATATGTTATCTATGCTAATGTTATGCTAAATGTAAAGATGTTAATATGGCAAATTCATACCGAACGAAAAATTTATTGTGAATACTCAAAGTTATTTATTAAATAGTCACAAGAAAAGCAGTTTTCTGCATTAGGTACACTGGAAATTCCCGATTCCCTGTTTCCTTTTGACTCATCATCTAGATCCACATATGGTTTGGGGAAATTGGTGCAGCTTTCAATTTTGCACTGTCGGTATGCTTTTGTGCACTCCAATCAATGTGCCTGGCAACTGAATCTTCCGGTGGTACAATGCACAATTTCCTGAAATTATTTAAGGGCTGGCTCCATATCTGGTATAATTGATAGGAAAATATTGCCTATTTTTTCCATTCATAGTTAACTGGTTACATGCCTCCAGATTTACCCTTCCACTCTTGAATCTGAAACTATATTCTCAAGTTGTGATACTAAGAGGAAGGTGATGTGGGGGGCAAAGTCTGGGACTGAACATACTTTGAACAGTTGATAGCTTATTCATAAAATTCACTGTAACGTAAGTTGTCTAGGGCTTCGTTCTCAGATCTATTGAATAAGGCAAAAAGTGCTTGCTCTCATGAGTGGTCGATATTCTCCTTAGATAGATCTTGTCTATAAAATTAATCTGTTTTTTTTTTTCTGCAGTGTAAATCATTTATTGTTATTTACAGTGCAGCACCTCTTCTATTATCAAATGGCTGAGATGTGGTATTGCATCAAAGTATAGCATGCATGAACAAAAGTCTTGAATAGATATCGAGGCCAAAAATTGATGTGAGACTTTTGATGTCCTAAGTACGTTGCTTGATTGAGGTCTTCTTTGATTCGGGATGATGTACAATTGATGTGCTGCAACATCTGCTTGGAAACATAAGCAAAAGCAAGTTAGTGGCATCACCCATCACAACGGTCTTACTTTGGACTATCATAACATCTGCATCATTCTTTGCATGCAGCGTTTTGTAACACAACTGCT
>NC_090725.1:194962792-194987792 GCF_036898095.1 Palaemon carinicauda
AGAAATTGGTTATTGAAAATTTTCGAGGAAGTAATGAAAATTACAAGGTAGAGCTTACTTATTATCCCAGTATTGATAGTGAGGTCAAAAGAAAAGCCAGGGATGACTGGAGAGAACATTTAGACAGTAAAGCAGATGAGGCTAACAAAGCTATGAATTCAGGAAAGGGCTGTGGTGTAAGAATTGCTCGTAAATTATCAATGAAATCTCAACTATGGCAAAAAAGAAGAAGCACATACCCATCAAAAAGAGATAAGGATCTATTATAACAAAAGACGATGAGTAAAGACAACGTTGGATGGAACACTTTAGTGAGGTCATGGATAGGAGGTACGGAGGGAATAATTTTATTGATATACCTGAAGTAGATGAAGACCTTGATGTGCCCATGAATGAATTCAGTGTGCTTGAAGTCGAAGCTATCCTCAAAATACTAAAGGGATGGAAAGCCCCTGGATATGATGGAATAACTGCCGAGATGATACTGGCGAAAAATGAAGTTATTCCAAGACTACTTGCAAGAATATTTTGTAGAATATGGCATGGAGAGGCAAAACCTGATGGATGGGAGTTAGGAGTGTTGGTGAAAATGGCAAAAAAAAAAAAAAGGAAACCTGGCTGATAGCAATGATTACATAGGCACCACACTCACGTCAGTTGTTATGAAAATATGTAGTATGCTTATTCTTAAGAGACTGGAGAGAAAGATTGATGAAAAGCTGAGAGATGAACAAGCAGGATTTAGAAAAGGTAGAAGTTGCACTGACCAAATTTTCATTTTGAGACATGTACAGCTATGCATAGAAAATATAAATCAATTTTTGATGGCTTTTGTGGACTATGAAAAAGCTTTTTAATGTTAATGGAGTCCTATCAAATGAATTCCCCTTGAACAGCGGAGCACTCCAAGGGAATTTGTTGTCACCTATGTTGTTTATCCGCCTCATGGATTTTGTAATGAGTAGAACAGTTGGAGATGTGGAGAAGGATTGGACTGGATTGGTGATAGGAGTCTATCAGACGTAGAGTATGCTGATGATGCTGTCCTTGTTAGCAGAATACCACAGGATTTGCAATCCTTGCTTACCAGAATTCATGAAATATTACACGAGGTTGGGCTGAAGATAAATAAAAGAAAGACAGAGATGATGAGAACGGAGTATGCAATGGAAGATGAAATATCTTTGGAAGGAGAAAGGGTTAACGAGTTAGAATCATTCAAGTATTTAGGAACTATAATCTTCTTCCTATACAGGGTCTTTAGAATTAGAGTTTAATGAAAGATTGAAAAAGAAAAAATATTAGACTTTGGCTAGGTTGAGTAAAATTTGGAAATTTTACATATAAAAATCACACTATATATCAGATTAGTGAGATCGGTGTTACTCTATGGACATGAGTCTTGGTATGACAATGAAACAATCTCCAATAGATTTAGTAGATTTGAGTGTATAGCTCTCAGAAGGATATTGAGAGTTGAAGGGCAAGGTAGGATTAGAAATTAAACTATAAGAGAGAATAATCGAGAGCCACCTGTGGATGAGATAGTTACATGATTGAGGACTATGAAGTGCGAAGTAGGAGATGATGAATGGAGAAGTATTGAATTAGAAGCTCAAGATAGAGACGACTGGGGAGATCTACTTGAGGCCCTTTGCGTCACTAGGCATAGGAGATGATGATGATAATATATATACTATATATACATATATATACTATATATGCATATATATATATATATATATATATATATATATATACATATATATATATATATATATATATATATATATATATATATATATATATATATATATATATATATATATATATATATATATATATATATATATATATATATCTATTTATATATATACATATATATATGTATATATATATATATATATATATATATATATATATATATATATATGTATATATATACCTGTATATATATATATATATATATATATATATATATATATATATATATGTATGTATGTATGTGTGTATATATGCATATATGCATATATATATATATATATATATATATATATATATACATATAGCCTATATATATATATATATATATATATATATATATATATATATATATATATAAATATATATATATATATATATATATATATATATATATATATATAATATATATATATATATATATATATATATATATATATATATATATATATATATATATGTTACAGCCAGTATCTAAATCCAGGCAATTTGTAAAGTGACTGAACTTTTCAGGCAATATGTGGATTGTCTTGTTCACCCAGTCAATTTACAAATCAGCTAAAAATTGCAGACAGTTTAAAAATTGACTAAAATTCTAATTGATTTTCTTGGCATAATGAAACTTTGTGTGCTGTTGTCTGAGTAGTATATTATTGTGCGTGTGTGAAAGGCTACTGCTAACACAGAAAGTATGGCGTGTTCTGAGGAAGTATTTTTTTTTACGAAAAGTAGTTGTTGATGTAAAACTCGGATTCAAATTCATTACTGCTGCTTAAAATTAAATAGTAGAGTCTGATAGAGGAACTCAAATTAGCATCGTTTGCAAAAAAAAAAAAAAAAAAAAAAAAATTGAATCGGCAGTATTACATCCTTGGAAATTATGATGTTCTTTAGTGTGGTGACGTTGAGAAGATGAAATGATAGAAGTCAAGAACCGATTTATTTTGTGCAAGTTGATGATAAGTTTGACACAAGAAAACGCATTCATATTACTTTGGGGCATGGTGGAAGAGATAAAATAGTCAAGGTTTTATTAAGATATGCCAATGTTACAAAAGATACTGTAGGACTGTTCAAATCATTGTGTTCAGTGTCAAAAGTGTCAAAAGTTTGTGGTATGGGTATTGTTTGAATCAGGAGTGGTAACAAATGTTCTTTTGAAACTCCACAAACTTTTGAGTCTTATGGGCCACTCACTTAATCATTCATTATTACCTATGAAATTAGCTTGTGTTTTTTATCACTATTAAGGCCTTCAACTGATCCCTGACACCAAATATGCCTTGGTTTATCATGAAACATTAACAAGTCTGGCCAAAGACGTTTAAGTTCCGAATGTCATATGTAAATTTACTACCATCATTGCTTTAAAGAATTTGAGGTGGCCCAAACATTAAAAATATGTCCATTTGTTGGAATGCATCATCAGCGGCCATTTTGGAAGTTAAGGGGCAAAATAAGCAATACTCTTTTAAGTGATCTTGATACAACATTATTCACTTATATTTACCTTTCATACAAGACTGCATGTCAACAACATCCACCTGATTTAACAAAATTGGTCGTAAATCTTTTCCGTTTCTTTTGACACTGAACCCAAAGAGTTGAACAGTCCTACAGTATCTCGAGTTACATTTGCATACCTTGGCTATTTTATCTTTTCCGACATGTCCCAAAGTAATATGAATACGTTTTCTTGTGTCAAACTTATCATCAATTTGCACAAAATAAATCGGTTCTTGACTTCTATCATTTCGTCTTTTCAACGTCACCACAATAAAGAACATCATAATTTCCAAGGATGTAATACTGCCGATTCAATTCATTTTTTTTTTTTTTGCATATGATGCTACTTCGAGTTCCTCTATCAGACTCTAGTATTCAATTTTAAGCAGCAGTAATGAACTTGAATCCGAGTTTTACTTCAGCAACTACTTTTCGTTAAAAAAATACTTCCTCAGAACACACCATACTTTCTGTGTTAGCAATGGTCTTCCACACACGCACAGTAATAGACTACCCAGACAACAGCACACAAAATTTCAGTAGGTAAACTGACCGAATATCCATACCGGGATTCATTTCAGTCAATATGCCAAGAAAATACATTAGAATTTTAGTCAATTTATAAATTGTCTGCAATTTTTAGCTGATTTGTAAATTGACTGGGTGAACCATGCAATTCACATATTGCCTGAAAAGTTCAGTCACTTTACTAATTGCCTGGATTTAGATATTGACTGTAACATATATATATATATATATATATATATATATATATATATATATATATATATATATATATATATATATATATATATATATATATATATATATATTCATATTCATATGTGTTGTGTTTGTAGTGGATAGTCAAGACTTGAAAATGTTTTTTTTTGTACGCATTCTCTGAAGATAGAGAAGGCACTGCCCATTTCTTGGCAGTAGTAAGAACAGCAACTCATTATCTCTTTTGTCATGATCACACTAGTGATATCTGACAAATGATTTGACTGAGTGTCAGTGGACTTGAATTGTAACTCTACAAGTAGGATATATAAAGACATACCTTATCCTTAAAACTATATTTCTTGATGTTTAAAATTATAACTGATAAAAAAGAACCCAGTAACAACGTTTAAAAATAAACATTCTAATATATAGCATCTCTATAACGTAACAAAATAACGAATGCAATATATATCAACATATATATATATATAAATATATATATATATATATATATATATATATATATATATATATATATATATATATATGTATATATATATATATATATATATATATATATATATATATATATATATACATATATATATATATATATATATATATATATATATATATATATATATATGCACACACACACACACATATATATATATATATATATATATATATATATATATATGTGTGTGTATATATATATATATATATATATATATATATATATATATATATATATATATATATATATATATATATATATATATATATATACACGCCTCAGATTAAGTAAATTCCTTTTCCTTGCCAGGTCCCTAACAGTCACTCAAGTGTATTATAATGGTTCGACATGCAGGGTCATTAACCAATCAATCATCATTCAGAAGTGGGTCAATGGAACAGTCCATTGCCAATACCTAGATGGTAAAAAAGAATTCCAGAGTAGGAATTACAGTCGGAAATGAATAATCAGAAAAAAAAAAACATGAAGATTGCTAGTTAACTAAACTATCTCCCTATAATCAGATACTAATGATAAACAGATTTTATCATTCACAACCATACCAAGCAAAGGTAAATTAATCTTACTGATAATAAATAAATGTACTTTGAAATTATATAGAAAATAAACTCGGCATATAACTCGATACAGAATTAAATAAAAATAATCAAGACTTTCGCTTCCATCCTAACCTATCTAACAATTAAATTGTAAACAGCAAACCTTTAATTATTCCAGAAGTCTTATTTGCTACAAACAATGATGACACCAATTACTTCTTTCGCTTGCTGGCTCTACCTCTCTTCCACTCTGAAAAATTTGGGAAACAAAAATAAAAACAAATGTTATAAAATAAACATAAATATTGATCTTCCACAGCCTAGACAGAAAAAAATAGCTTTACATGTTTCGTGTGTATTTCATTAATTTCTTGGTAAATAAATATAATGGTAATACATATAGCTCCAGACGAACGAAGCAACAAATAAGTTTCAATCTACATAAATGTGAAAAGAACAATCTGATGGTTACTCCAGTTGATATATTCGTGAAAACACATAGAGGGCGCCGCGTCTGAAATTGCAAAACTCTTCTTTTGGTATATATTCTGGCTTGAAATTTCTTGCTATTAACTTTATTATGATTGTCGAGATGAAATATTTTAGTAACTAATTAATTATTTTCATTTCATATTTTGCAGATGCAAAACAAGCATATCAACCTGGAAGGGCATGAACGACCTTATGCACACTTACTCATTAATGCTGACATTGAAAATATGTAACGGAAGGTGAGGTAATATCCATTTTGTTCTAGTGTACATAAAAGTCATATGTGCCATGCCTTCGTTTTATTTGTTATTTTAGCTTAGAAAGATTTAAGAGGATTCGATGTTAAAAGTTTATCGCGCAGAGAAAACTGATTGCCTATTGTAGATAGAAATTTTCCATCATCGTAGGAATTGGAAATATTCTTGGTATGTTGGACTTTTTTTTAAAACTATTTCAAAATTTAATGTGTTAAAACCTAAAAAAACCAGTAAAATATCTCAGCAATTATTTTAATATTTTACGAGTAAAAAAGCAGTAGTTGTTGATTAATTATTCTGGCATAATCCAATACTGATATGATTCACTCTGATGATGATTTATACTTGCCCTTA
Source organism: Palaemon carinicauda (assembly GCF_036898095.1). Lineage (NCBI taxonomy): Eukaryota > Metazoa > Arthropoda > Malacostraca > Decapoda > Palaemonidae > Palaemon > Palaemon carinicauda. The sequence continues at coordinate 194,968,966 of NC_090725.1, forward strand.
AATTTTTTTGGGACACTTCCATGAATGTAAGTTGGTAAACACCTCTTGTACACAGAGACGATAGTAATAATGATTGATTATTCTGTTTCTGGGAAGTAATTGCACATGAACTTTGAATGAAAGTTTTTATTGAAAATATTGTTATTTCTTTAGGTAATACAAACATACAACTTATTCGGAGATCGTGGAATACTCATACTGCTAGGAAACGTCACCAGATTAAGAGTCTCTCTCTCTCTCTCTCTCTCTCTCTCTCTCTCTCTCTCTCTCTCTCTCTCTCTCTCTCTCTCTCTCTCAATATTCAATTAGATTTTGTATTAATAAAGTTTTATACTTAATGCTAGTTTTGTCGATGGCATATTAGTAGTATAATTAAATAATCCTAATAAAAGATTATTCATGCGGACACTTTAAGAAATGCAAAGACATTAAATTTCCAGTTGTAAATGTTTTGTACATAACTTTAATAAATAACGATCTTAATACACTGCACAGTAGTTTATAACGCTTGCTAACAGACGGTTCTATTTTCGTATTCTTGGTAGATTTCATGGCACTAATTGGGGTTTTGTACAGAATTGCTTTTTTAATCCCCAAGAGAGGAAGAACGATGTGTTGAGATAGCTGGGTATGAAGGGATCTCCAGTCTATGATGGTCGAAGACTAATTAATCTCCCAAGAGCCCTTTGTGAAATGGTGTGAAGAGTAAGCTTCTGGCCGCAATGGCGTACAGAGTCAATTGCTTTTATTTGCAGAAAAGACGGTGAGAAACGTAGTCATTTAATCGCATATTACATTTCAATGGTTTTACTTTTTTTTCTTTTTTTCTTTTTTACTTAAATCATCTTTGAATGTTGTCAAATGCTCTGGTTACTTCACATAGGTTTTCGATTTACAGTGTATTTGACAAGGAGTGTCTTTCAAGCTATATCTAATCATTATAATTCAACTTTTCATTGAACGATAGTTTTCATATGTAAGAAATAAAGGTAACTTTTTTATGGCAGGAACGTATTCATAGTAAAATAAGAAAAGATAGCTTGAAAGTAAGTAATGAAAGATCACTATGAGCAGTTTCGGTGTTGCTTTAATATAATGTTATTCTTTAAAATAGAAAAAACCAGTATGGTTTGACAATTTTCTTTGACTTATACACTGTTAAGTATTCTAAAGTTGAAAAAAAAAATGTCGATAAGACTCTAAATGTTATAATTTCATGCAGTATCCTATCTAACGCATAACAGAAAATTAATTTCAGTACGCATGGTACCATGATGAAACTAAGAGATTTCAAGTTGATTCTAATATATTTATATTCCACGCCATAAATTCCCACAAAATTCTCAAACTAATTATATATTCTTTTTTTCAAGAATTGGAATCTGAATAGCAAGTTATTTCTATTGGAAATATTTCCACAGACACATACACACAAACTCGGACACGCACACACACACACACACACACACATATATATATATATATATATATATATATATATATATATATATATATACTCTATATGTATATATATATATATATATGTATATATATTATATATATATATATATATATATATATATATATATATATATATATATATATATATATATATATATATATATATATATATATATATATATATATATATATATATATATATATATATATAGTATATATATATATATATATATATATATATATATATATATATATATATATATATATATATATATATATATATATATACATATATATATATATATATATATATATATATATATATATATATATATATATATATATATATATATATATATATATATATATATATATATATATATATATATATATATATATATATATGGCGTATCTGTTTACGGAGGGGAAACACAAAACGTAGCAGCTCTACCACATTCATACTATAATCTCTGTACAATATGCCAGTGAATAAAACTGAACAGAAGGCTCATCACCAGGAGATAAAGGCCTATATACATAGTTGACTATTCCCTTTCTGAATTTGAATGATCTTTTCTAATAACTTTTTATATAAAACACAATTTTGCTCTTCTAGTGCAATCCATTTTTTCTAAAATATATACTATTTTCACACGCCAACATTCATTTAATGCTTTCACGTGACAGATCCTTTCCAAAATACTGTTTCATCCATTTTCTTGTGTTAATCGGCAAATCACCACATATCTCCCATTTTCATCGTAAGTCACTCGTACTCTGAATTCATTCCTTGTTGGTTATTTCATATCGAATTATTGTTTCTACGTAATCTTATACACACTTCCTAATACCGCTTTCGTGTCATCTATTTTATGAATATCCTTCTTCCGCATCCTGATATCATCCATTATATTTACTCTCAAACCCTTACGTGCATATATTACTTCTTGTTTTCCCCTTACCATGTTAAGAATAGCTGTCCGATCTTTCTTGACTTCATAAGCCACCATAATTTGATTTTTGTTCATATCTAATCTCAGATTTGTAATATTTAAAACACATTAAAAATCTTAATTTATGCAGCTATTATTTTTAAAGCACTCGACAGTAACTACTGTATCCACTACATACAACAACCAAATTATAACCCATTTGCGGTTAATTTTCTTATTCCATAAGTTGTATCCCTCATTGCATACCATTCCTTTGATTTTCATTCTTATTTCATCTAGAAATGTAATGGATCGACAAACAGCCGTAATACACTTCTTTCAGTTTTCACTCTACACATCCTTTTCTTGGTGTAAACACATATTGTTCTTGCTTATCGGAATTTCTGTTCTAATCTTTAATTTATCAAGCAAAATTTGACCATACGTTTCATCTGGTATATCATTGTCTTGCTCCTACGTTCTCTTTTTCTGCTATGCAGTTTTAGATTTATGAGGTGTGACAATTCTCACTTTCTCATTTCTTCAAAACCAATCATACCCCTGCAAACCCTATTCGATCAATCAGCCACATTCTCATCATCAAGAAGTCCAAATCTCACATTTAATTCTAAACCATTTTGGTTTCTCTCCTTCAGCATTCCTTAACGTTCCCTAGAGTCAATTAGTCAATCAATGTCGAACTTTTGTTAATCGTTCACACTGGTGGAATTAAGCTGTATCTATTCTGAGTCCATTGTATTTAAGAATCTTCCAAATATTTAATCTTGACACAATCTTTATTGATATACATTTAATTTTTAAACAGGTATTAAACTCAGCCATGATCTACCATGAAATATAAAGTTGGTTATGGTAATGATTGTATGTATATGTTAAATTTAGATGTATGTCCATATAAGATTTTATCCAGTGTAAGAAATTAAATCTGAAGAAACACTCCTTCACTGCTTCTTTTATAGCCGTTTATCAACCTTTCAGGAAATCAGTGAAATGTGCACTGAAATACAAGAATAAACTATTGAAAACGATATTTCTATGACCTATCAGGGTATTAGAGAAAATCAGAATTGTTGGCAAATACAATTTTTCTCTTTTTGGTTCAGTTTGATAGAATATGGCAGAAGGAAACTATAAGTTTGAAACTGGATCCTTGCTTTGATACAGGTATCCTTAGGCATAGGCATATCGATTTTAATGGATTAATTATGTATTGATACAAAAGCTAGCTTTACCTCAGGACTTGACCAGTGATTAATAATTTCAAAAGCGTTGGGAGCTACAATAATAATAACATACATTTATAATAAAAGTCACTCCGGGAATTGTTAAAATTAAAAATTTATCCTAATGAAGAGTACACTGGTAGTCTTAAAGATTACTCTTATAAATTTCTATAGCTGTTTGTGTAAAGGAAAATTATTTCTTTCTAGTTAGTGATATCTGCGTCTTTCTAAATCATAGATAAAGCTAGATGTGATTCTCCACTTTCGAATTTCATAGTGCCTGTGAAACTTGATAAATTTGATAAGGTGTCGGTTTCACTAATAAAGATATTTTTCATGTATAATGCAATATTGAGGATCTCTTTGGACATGATGTCTTTCTTGAATAGCGCCCTTTTCAGGAATGAAGAGTCTTAGAATATTTAATTTATTTTTATTTTTATCCGTATTTTACATGAGTGATTTCATAGTTGATTTATGGTGCTAATTTAATCTGTGGGTTAACTCCCTTTCAAACGCTTTCCGCAGAAAAATTTATATGAGTATCATATGATAATATGATGGGTAGTTTGGATCTTCCAATGGTTTTGTTTTGGTGTGATTATTAAATCAATTTTTTCTATTTTTTTACGATTCTATCTGCTGACGTCTTCATTTTTAATTGAAATAAATATCAATTAGGTAAGGGTCCTCATGGGTTTTTATATGTAGCATTAATATTTTACTATTCATTTGTGAACCACTTGTTACATATGTCTTTATCGATTTCCGATCTTCCCTATATAATAAAGAGCAAGTTTATGACTCTCTCTCTCTCTCTCTCTCTCTCTCTCTCTCTCTCTCTCTCTCTCTCTCTCTCTCTCTCTCTGCGTATATATATCTCACGCTCATAGGGGGAAAGGGTAGTTATACCCTGGTGAGAGGGATACACCCAGAAGGTAGACTTGAAAATCAGACTCTCCCAGAAAATGCCGGACATGCGGGTTGTAGTTTGGAAAGGGTGAAGGTGTGGGAAGAGATTTAATTTGAGCATAGCTACCTAAATATTTAGACGTAATTTTTGACGGTTCGTGTAAACTAGTATATTATATAATCTTTGACGATTTAGAAGTACATTCCATAACCATGAACAATCATATATGCATTGCTAGTCATATGTAAAACAAGACTTCTTCCACTCAAGCTTTTAAGTGTTTTATTACTTTTTATGATGATCGATTATGTACATATTTTTATAGTTGCTAATAGGCGGTCATAATTTACAATAAACAGCGTAAAACCTTAAAGTATTATAATTTTATTAACATTGAGAACTTAAAACATCTTATAAAATTTTGTTGTGTTTAAACTTCGATGCTTTATCGAGGTAAGAGTAGAGTGAGGGTTGAATTTATCGCCCACAACACGAATTACAAAGGAATTTCATTGATATCTGGTAAGCAATAACTGAAAGAAGGATAAGTACGATTGCCAGAGCGTGCCAAAGCGGGTTCGAAGCTATACTGATTAGTTTTTTGTTTACACATTTCGTTCCGAATAATATTGATTTACTAGTCAGGGCCACCCATACTAGGTTAGTTTCCTGTGAGCGATCATGCAAAAATCTCCCACCATCACCAATCAGCAGTGGCTATCGTGGTAGTGAAAACGGGCCAAAACCCAGACATGTATATCACAATCTCGTCTCGGTGCCTGGTCCCCAACGGCAGTGGTACAACTGTCCAAGGTGACTGGCAGCTACATTCACTGAGGGAGTTGCTAAAATCTCTGTATTATAACAAGCCACCTTTAGAAACTGAACCTTTTAACATACAACGCCAGGACCCTGTCTAGGGAAGACGATCTTACTGTGTTACTAGAAGAGCTGAAATAAATAAATTATGATATGATAAAATTGATTGAAATTAAAAACACTGTGAAATCTTATATAGAATTAGAGGAAGACTATATATTTTGTTTTAGAGGTCATGTAAGGAAAATTGAGTGGGTTTTCTTAATAGTAAAATTCTTGCAGGTAACCGAAGAATTTTGTAGTACTACTGATAGAACTGCAGGATTGATTTTCAGACTAAATATGAAAAATAAACTGAAGATCATTCAAACATATGTACCAAAATATCCCAGGCAGAGGAAGAAATAGAAACTTCTCATGAAGATCTGGAGATATCTATAAAAAAAAAAAAAAAAAAAAAAAAAAAAACACCATTTCCATTTGTTTTAGGTAATTTCAGGGCTAAATTAGATCAAAAGAAGAGAGCAGAATCAGTGGTAGGTGAATTTGGGGAAGACACTAGGAATGACAGAGGAGATATGCTTGTAGAATTTGCTGAAAGAAACTATCTTAAAATCAAGAACACTTTCTTTTATGAAAAGGAATATAGAAATGGACATGAAGAAGCCCAAATGGAGAACTGAATAATGAAATCGATTTTATTCTTAATGAAAAGGTTAATTTAGTTATATAAGTATGTGTTAAACAAATTAAAATCCAGCGATCATAGAATGGTGAGAAGATGAATTTGTTTAAATCTATGGAAAGAGAGATAAGCATTAATTTTCAGAAAGAAAATTAACAATCATGTAGGAGAAAAATCTGCTGAGGTTTGTTTAGCAATAAAAAATAGGTACTAACAGCTACATGAAAAAAAGGGAAGCAGGTAAGAAAGAAATAAACAGGAGTGTAACCAAGTTTTTATTGGAATCACCACAACAGATAGGTGGAAGAGTTCCTCAACAAGATCAAGGAAAACTGTCAGAAAAGACCAAAAAACCTAATAAAGAAATGATTGGTAATGAGGGTAAAATCAAAGAGAGATTAAATGCAATTAGCAGAACTATTCAAAACAATAAACAAACTAGAATCCCAAGAAATTCACAAACAAAATCAGACCAATATTTAAGAAACACTAAAGAATGGAAGAAGCAGCAAATTAATAAAAAGAACACTTGGAACAGGGTGCCAGCAGATGTTTGGTTTAAAGATGAAAATGGAAATATTATCCACAATAGAGATGAAGTGATGAAAATTGCAGATGATAACTTTACAGAGCTATACAATAGTATTATAAGAAATAACTTCACCAATAGAAATAATGAAAAACCTGAGCCGATATCAAACGCAACAGTAGGAGAAATAAAGAAAGCATTAGAAAGCATGAACACAATTGAAGCGGGAGGAGAAATTGGCCTAACAATTAATGTAACAAGAGATGGGGGAAATTTCATAGTAGTAAAACTGGATGAACTGTACACTGTCTTCAATAATGCTCTATACGTATAGTCTGAAAAATCTTTATATCTATACTAATTCACAAAAACAGAGACACAAAATACCTGAAAAATAAACGCCCAATAAGTTTATTATCCATAATATATAGAATATTTACAAAGAGCTTATGAGGCCGAATAGAAAGACAACTTCACTTTAATCAACCAAGAAAGCAGGCAGGCTTTATAAGTGGGTATTCGACAAATGACCATATCCATATACCTAACAAGCTAATGAGAAAACTTTCAACTCTGTCAAAACATCTGCTGTAATGAAAGCCCTTTAAAACCAGTAATAAAATAATCGTATGTTAGAACACTTGAAGATATCTATACAGGAGGTGCAACATTCCGAAAACTACATAAAGATACTGAGAAAATTTCGGTTGAGAAAGTAGTTGGACAGGGAGACCCCATCTTATGGATTATTCAGAGCATGCCTAGTAGAATTTTTTAAGTATTTAGATTGGAAAATGTAGGAATTGATATTAATTGGGAATATCTCAACAACTTTAGATTTGCAGATGACATAGTTGTGTTCAGTCAATTTGGGAAGACATTACAAAGTATGACAGAAGATTTGAATAAAGCAGAAATGTAGGACTGAAAATCAATACGAGTAAGACTACAATCATTTTAAATAAGAATGCTGAGAGACAAAAAGTAAGAGTTATGGACGAGCCTCCAGAGATTGTTAATGAATATACGTACTTAAAGATAAGCCTGGGATGGAGGGCATTCGCTAATCAAAATGAGTTTATGAAAACTAAAATTCCATTTCCATTTCCCCTAAAAATAAACGTATTTAATGAGATAATCCTACCAGTATTAACTTATGCATCAGAAACTTGAAACCTTATTAAAGCCTTATAACATAAGCTGATTACAACTCAAAGAGCTATGGAAAGAATGATGATGCAAATGACACTAAGAGACCGAAGAAGAACAACATGGATACTAGAGCAAACTAAACTAGAGGATATTTTAACATGGACATGGGCAGGACATATAACGAAACTGACAGGCAATTGATGTTTATATATATATATATATATATATATATATATATATATATATATATATATATATATATATATATATATATATATACATAGATAGATAGATAGATACACAACGACAACAAATGAAGCTATTCCTAGTCCACTGCAGGACAAAGGCCTCGTCCATGTAATGGTCAGGTGTGGGGTTTGGCCATTTTCATCACCACCACTGGCCACTGGGAATTAGTGATGGTGGGAGACTTTGGTCTGATTGCTCACAGCAAACATACTGACTATGGGTGGACCTGACTAGTACAACTTTGCTGATCATCTACTTCTTACTGTTATCTTCCATACCTTCTATCAAAGGCATCCTCTTCCACCAAACCTCTTCTCTCCATATCATCTCTCACCTTATTTCACCATCTAATGCTCTGCCTCCCTGTAGATTTTCTCTCACTAACAGATTCCTCCCAAGCCTTCCTCACTCCCTCCCCACCACTCATCCTCAACATGGGCCCAAACCATGTCAGTCATGACGTTCTTACAATCTATATAATCTTTACTAACCTGCCGTTCATCTTATTTAATAATTTTCCAATCTTTCAGGCAGTGAAATTCTCATAATCCACCTTAGCATTATCATCGCTCTTCGGTCAAGCTTCTCTTCCTCTTTTCGTCTTATAGCCCAAGTTTGTGTCCCATACTCTAATACTGGTCTTATTACTGTACTAGAGATCTTGACTTTTATGTTGATTGGCATTCTATTGTCACATACTACTCCAGCTACATCCCCCCACTTTCCCCGTGCTGCTATTATCGTATTTTTAACTTCCATCTCACATCCTCCCTCATGATATTTAGTAGATGGCAAGTTTCTGAATAGCTTTACATGCTTTATAATTGTTCCTCTATTTTCATATATGACTATCCTACCCCGACCTTTCTTACTGCTCACCATAGCTTCAGTCTTATCCATATTTACCCTAAAGCCTTCTCTTCTCAAAGTCTCTTACCACTCTTTCACCCATCTCTCTAGTTCTTCCTCATTTTCAACAGCCATCACCTAATCATCTGGATATACCAACTCCCACAACTCTCCATTTCTGATCCCTTCACTTAACACATTCAAGAGCAGCGCAAATAAAAACAGACTTAATGCTGATCCGTTGTGTAATCCAACACTAACTTTAAAGTTATCTGTTTCTCCAACTGCTGTTATTACTTTTGTCCCAGTTTTTGTATATCATCTCTACCATTATAGCCAACTTCTCCGAGACTTGACTCTTCCTCAAACACCAAACATTACTTCTCTTGGTATTCTATCGTAAGCCTTCTTTGAATATATAAAAGCACAGAAGAGCTTCTGGTTTCCCTCTAGTCTCTTTTCCTACAACTGCCTTACTATAAAGATGGCATCCACAGTCCTTTTCAAACTCATGAAACCATACTGCTGTTTCCCAATATATACAATATCTCTTAATTTTTCATCTAGTACCCTCTTTAAACCTTTCAATCCATGTTCTGTTAGTTTAATTCTCCTGTAGTTACTGCATTCCATGATTTCACCTTTCTGCTTAAATATAGATATTATCAGACTGTCCTCCCAGTTTTCAGGCATTATTTCCTCTTCCCATATTGCTCTCAATAAATCCAGCATCAATTCTTCCTCTTTTGTAGTTAGTATCTTGACCATTTATATATGAAACTCTGATTGGCCTGGTCCTTTACCATTCTTCATTTTACCCAAAGCCCATTTCACTTCTGTATTCTGTATCTTCATCAATGGGCCGTTCACCCTTTGTGCTTCCTCCAGCTGTTATTTCTCATTTTCAGTATTCAATAGTTACTCATAATATTCTCTCCATCGCCTGTTAATGTCATCATGTCTCAAGTTCGAAATCTCATATATAACTTTTTGACTGTTCCTCTCCTTTCATTTAAATGCTATACCACTCTTCCGATAGCTACACATACTTTCCTCCTAAAATCTTTTTCGTCTTCTCTGTACCAATCCTCTGCTCCCTGTACCTATCTTAATGTCCAGCCTTAAATGTCTTTGATTCTCTCTTAACTAATTCTAGCACTTCTCAGCTCCACCACCACTTTTCTCTTATCGACGCACCATATTTGCTGGTTCTTCTCACTTACTCCTCCTTTTCCCCTACAGACAGTATATTTCTTCCATACCCAGCCAGATATTTTCCACTCTGTCATCCTGTCCAATCTTTAATTTCAACCTTTCCAGGCGTCTCTTTCTCACAGCAATTCTCCTAAATTGCTTACATTTATTATTAAGGTCCCAAACATTAATTCTAGATTTCCTTTTTTCTCTTCGTGTGTTTTCTACCTGTCCTTTTGAAAGCTATCACTACCATTCTATGTTGTTTAACACAACCTTCCCCCAAAATCACTTCACACTTCATCAAATTTTTCTTAACTTCTTCTCTAACCAATATGTAATCGATTTGGCTTTCCAGTTATCAGATGCTTATTCAGTCCCTGAAACCAGGTGTTCATATATCCCAATTCAAAACTCGGAGCCATCTCTGATATATACCCCCATCCTTGTTTCAAACTCCAAACCTATTGTCTCCATGTACCATGTCATATCCATCGCATCTCTTCACCACTCTACCATTTATGGCTGCAACCTTGATTAGTTTTGTTCCTCTTTCACTGTTCTAATTGCAGCCTCACACTCTTGTCTAAACTTTTTTTCCTTGTTCTTGACAACTAATCGGAGGGGTGTTTTCTGAATCTGATCCCCTATTATCATTCCGATATTTAAAACCCTATCATTTATTCTCTTTACTCATTCCACTTTTTCTTTTCAGTTATTACCTATTATGACCCCAACTCCATTTCATCCCTCTTGTAACCTGCTGTGATAAAGTTTATACCCATTTCCCCTCTCTCTACTTTCATTTCCTTTCCATCTAGTCTCCTACATTTCATGTAGCAGCTCAGATTTTCCCTTTTACCACAGCTTCTTTGGCCGCAGACGTAAGCCATGTGGTACCCCTCATCCATTCATCACGCAAGTAAAAGGATCATAAAATGTGTTTCTCACAGGGGACACCCTGGCTGCATCCATATTTGTAATAGCATCAGGCATGTTCATAATCTGGCAAAGGGTTTTTACGATCAAATGCCCTTGAAGTCCTCAACCATAGTTACTGGGGGTGACCCTAACTTTTGACTAAATAGTCCAACTGCAAAGCAGAAGCTTCCTTAGTTATTGACAGTGGGTCTAGCCTTTTGGTTAAAAGCAAGACTACAAGGGAGCAGCTTTGGTTATCATGGAGATACATAAACCCATTCACCACGTTAAGGTATCTTCAATCGGTAAGGATATATATATATATATATATATATATATATATATATATATATATATATATATATATATATATATATACACACACATGACCCATTTACATGGATAATAAGACTTCGGAATATGGGTTTTCTTCACTTATTACAAAAGGTTTGTTCGTAAATACACTATACACAACTATCCTTTCAGGTGAGGGACTTGTCAACTCGAGCGCCCTCCGGCAACTAAAACTACTGTGCCAACCGTGTGTCACATGATCGTACATAGTTCATTTTGTGCTTGTATCTTGTTTGTTTTTCTCATCGATAACGGTGTCAATTTTAAACATGAAAATTCTTGTTGCCCTGAGCTTTTGTATATAAAGGGGAGTGTTCTATAATAAACTCACTCAGTTGCTTTCATTCTGCCTTTGAGTCACAACCTTCTCTCGGCCCGTCACATTAGTGACCCCGGAGAGACTCACTTCTCCCGCCTCTTACCGTTACTACGACGCTGTCAACGCATACCGTTTGCAGCAGTACTTGCCGTCGCCAGCCGCCCGTATAGCGACGCTTTTTCAGCTCTCTCAACAACCGTTGGGGGACCAGAGGGCTTCGCTCACCCTCGGGAAAATAACCAGTATTACTCGCCTGCGACCTGCCGCAGATGGCTCTCCTCGTGAGGTGAACCTACTTCGTGCCCTTTGGGTAAGCCGTTTACCCAAACCTATAAGCGCTGCCATACCCGATGTCGATAGTTTCCTTATAAAGGACTTGATGACAAAAGCCGACGCCCTTATGGACAGCCACTTCATGACCATCAAAACCTCCATCAAGGCCTCCACTCGTGACGAAGAGGACACCTATTCAACTTCAACTGAAGCTGTGGTGAATGCCGTAGGACACGCACGCCTATGAATGCCATAGGACATACACGCCTATAAATGCTGTAGGCCTATGAATGCCGTAGGACACGCCTATGAATGCCGTAAGACACGCCTATGAATGCCGTAGGACACACACGCCTACGAATGCCGTAGGACACACACGCCTACGAATGCCGTAGGACACACACGCCTATGAATGCCGTAGGACACACTCGCCTACCCTGTGACGAGCCGGACCAGAAACAAAGCCACCCATCATCCACCACTCGCTCGCGCCCCAACCAACGACTTCTACAGCCACTCACTGCCGCTAATCGGCGCAGTTTTTGCTACTACCACTCCAGATTCCGGGCACCCTATTTAACATGTACAGTATGTCATATTTTAGAAAGGGAGCCATGTACCTACCGTGTGTCACATGATCGTACATAGTTCATTTTGTGCTTGTATCTTCGCTCTCCCCTCGCACTAAAAAGAACCTGAAAAAACACTTTTGACATTTATTTAAATCACTACAACACTTGCACTTGCAACTTTCAACTGGTGGCCACTAGCCGTTCTCCCGAGAAAATCATTCATCTCCCCGCCCTTCTCTTATAACATTAAGTATAAGGTATTCACATCTACACATTCTCTAACACCAAACTTTAATTCTGCAGCCACTTGCCCTTCCGGAACCACCCCGGCCCCAGCAACCAGGAATCACATAAATACATGAATAATACAGCATCCGCCTGATGGATCTCACTTGACCTATTTTACCTCTGATTGTTTTTAGGTTAACCCAGTAATGTTATACGTGTTTCCACACTCAGCAAAATTACCACATTTTATGTATGAATTTAGCATCAACATAAGAACACATTTAAAACATGTCTAAAGAAGAAATGATTTCTGTTCAAACAACAGCAACAGCCAATGAAAAAAAAATTCTACGCATCAACTCGAGGGATGTCACGTATGCAGGGGTAAGGAGGAACACTTTTGAAAACCACCTCTTCAGGCAACACATATATGTGTGCCTGATGATGTTCAAATACTGCGCCATTAATAATGCTTTGTTTTACAACTGTGTTAGATTTAACTATCTTTACTCGGTAAGGACCCAAATAAGCTGGCTCTAGTTTGTGTTTACTCGGTTGTAAGCATTTCAAATGCACACGATTGCCCATAAATACTTTTACCTCTGCGGTTTTGAATCGACCATCATACTTTGAGCTGTGATTTTCATTAGCTCTTTTCAAACACCATTCAGTGGTGTTCATTACTCTCCTCAATAGATTTAATAAATATACATGGTATTGCTCGGTTGAATAATTTGGCAATTGTTGCGAATTAATGAGTACCGTATATGGTAACATAGGATCCAGTCCATACACTAAAAAGAAAGGTGTGTCACTGAGAAAAGCATTATATGCAATATTCAAAGTTAGCTCAGCTGTAGGAATCATGGCATGCCAATGAAGGGGGTCATCAGCGACTAAGTAATGCAAAATTCGCACTACTTCCATATTGTGCTATTCTACTAAGTGTTCAATTTTCATCTAGTCCGTGACCGATTTCACCACCTTATTTATAAACATAAGATCATTATCCATTATCAAAATTTTCGGGCAACCAAACCTAGTGTTGGAAGACCACAGTGCCTGGGCTAATGAATTTGCAGATTTATCCAACATTGCGTAAGTATGAGTGTACCGAGTAAATGCATCCACAAATACACATATATACTTATGTTGTGTTAACCCAGTAGGAAATGGTCCTACTACATCCACATGCACTCTATAAAATTTAATAGGAATCACAGACCACTTTCTGCCTTCCGGTACAGTGTTTTAATTTTCATCAAGTCCATGACCAATTTCACCACCTTATTTATAAACTCAAGACCATTATCACTTATCAAAATTTTCGGGCAACCAAACCTAGTAATAAAAGAGCACAGCGCCTGGGCTAATGAATTTGCAGATTTATTCAACATTGCGTATGTATTAGTGTAAATGCATCCACAAATACACATATATACTTATGTTGTGTTAACCCAGTAGGAAATGGTCCTACTACATACACATGCACTCTATAAAGTTTAATAGGAATCACAGGCCACTTTCTGGCTTCCGGTACAGTATTTTTATGTTCTTTGAAACAGTTACAAGCATGACAACCTTTTATATAATTCTCTATAGATTTTTTCATTCCTAACCAAAAGAAGGATTCACATGCTCTCCTTAATGTTCTATCAATCCCTAAATGCCCTGCATACGGACTTGCATGTAAAATGTGGATGGCCCGTTTAATTAAAGAGGGAGGAAGAACTACCCGTGCACAAAATTTCCCTCCCCTCTTCTCGTAATCACAATATAAGACATCATTTTCAATAAAAAATTTCTCACGAGGCATATTTAGAAATGACGGATAACTCTCTGATTCCCCTTTAATCACTGCTCGCACTCTTTCCCTCCATTCCTCTTTTTTCTGTCCCTCTTAGACTTCTTTTATGTCCAAACCTCCCTGGTCATGTCCTCGGTCACCCACATATATTCATCCCCATCGCTCGTCTCTCTCTCTTTCTCTCTCTCTCTCTGTCCAACATTTGCAGATCTCTGTCTGTCTGTCTGTCTCCCTCCCTCTCTCTCTCTCTCTCTCTCTCTCTCTCTCTCCGTATTCGGCATGTGCATCGCGAGAACTCTAATCCCGTTCTCTATTTCCTCTATTATGATGGGGGTCTTCAATATTTTTGTTACGTTCTTCGTTCCTCTTTTCATAACATGCATATATTATGCATGTTTGTATATGAATGCCTGTCTGCGTATATGTATGTATATGTCTTTTTTTATATATTTATATATAGATGTGTTTTACATATACAAATAGTTTTGCTTATGTATTTATATAGACAAGGCTACCGTTATCCATATAATTAAACTGTACTGAAAGTCAAAAACAAGAGTTTACCCGCCACCAGAAATGACCCTTTTTGGCGAGTGTCTAATGAGGTTGGATCTCAGCCCTGTTAACACCTGACCTCAGCCCAGGTAGCTGGTGAGGGAGTACCATTGTTCACTAATTCTCTATATGTATGTTCTTACGTTTACTTCCCTATAAAATGTAAAGAAACCTCTCTCAATAAATCAGTCCTCTGAAGAAGTATCACGAAACTAGTCAGGAGTTAATCGTATATTTCCTATTTTCATTTTCCATGTAGTTCTTCTGCATATATATATATATATATATATATATATATATATATATATATATATATATATATATATATATATATATATATATATATATGTGTGTGTGTGTATGTGTGTGTGTGTGTGTGGGTGTGTGCATGTGTGTGTGTACATGTAGATATATACACACACACATATATATATATATACATATATATATATATATATATATATATATATATATATATATATATATATATATATATATATATATATATGCAGAAGAACTACATGGAAAATGAAAATAGGAAATATACGATTAACTCCTGACTAGTTTCGTGATACTTCTTCAGAGGACTGATTTATTGAGAGAGGTTTCTTTACCTGGCCAAGTGGGTTAGTCACTGTCTATATAAGCTTGCCGACCAGGGTTCGATTCCCGGCCGGAGCCAAGCTCTTGTCTTTGTGTGATTTCGCCTGGGGCTCTGATCCCGAGGTCGTTAAGAGAATCCAGACATTAATATATCAAAAATATATATGGCTTATCTGATATATATATATATATATATATATATATATATATATATATATGTATATGCATGTATATATACAGCAATACCTCTGTTTATGTTGCCTCGACCAACTTCAGCTCTGACTTTGCGCCACTCATTATTAAAAAGATTTGTTAAAAAAAATTAAATCCACAATATACTATCTTATGAGACCCTATGTTGGTTTGTCCATAGTAAATTACCTAATTGGCAAAATTGAATAAAATTATATTTTTAAGGGGACCATTTGCTATGGTGTTTGACATAACAACTTAAGGAATAGAAAATAGTTCCATTGTTTCTATGTATGCAGAAATATATCGTGCAAGCTCTCCAGACGTTTCAGCTAATTATGTTTTACAAATAATGAAGTGATCTTTAAATGATGGCGTTATCTTCACTGCGCCGTCTGCATGACCAAGTTTGACAGAATCTTCTTTGCGTGTTTATTTTTGCATTTATATATCAGCAACTTTTCTTAGTTTGCGATACCTCTGGTTTCTCTTCTTTCCCCTGCTTCGTTTGCAATCCCTAGGTATTCATTTTTTTTTATTATTTTAATACATATATCATCTGTTCTTCTCATTATATGACCTGTACACGTCAATTTTTTTTTCTTACTTGTTGTTAGAATATCCTCAAGTTTAGTGTGCTCTTGTATACATGTTGCTCTTTCTGTCTCTTAGTGTTCATCCCATCAATATTTTCTCCATATTTTATTTGAATTATAACTAACTTACGTTATAACGTTTTAGTAAGGCTCCAAGTTTCTGTTGCATAAGTTGATACTGGTAGTATCATCTGATTAAGTACTTTTTATTTTAGAGAAAGAGGCATTTACTTTTAATAATCTCTTTACTTTACTAAAATTATTCCATGGTGAAAATTATGGGGTATGAAGTTCAATCCTAAAAAAACTCAATGTATGATTGTAAATATGTCAAGGACCGTGGCTCCTCAACATCCGGATCTCAGCATTGATAATGTTTCTTTAACTTTGTATGACTTTTAAAATTTAGGTGTTATTCTCGACAGCGAATTTACTTTTGAGATACATATTAGGTATATGTCTTCTTCAATTGCACAAAAAGTGGCTTATTGAGCAAGTCTTTCAAGAATTTTGGTGATCAATCTATTGTGAAGGAGTGTTGTAATTCTTTCATTTTACCTTGTTTCGATTATTGTTCTCCTGTGTGGTCTTCAGCTGCTGATTCTCATCTAAATCTGTTGGACAGGAACTTACGGTCTATTAGATTTCTTATTTCTGAAATAGATGTTAATCTCTGGCACCGTCGTTCAATTAGTTCATTATGCATGTTGCATAAGATTTTTTTATATAATTCTGACCATCCTGTACATTCGGATCTTTCCGGTCAGATCCATCCTGTTCGTAATACTAGGTATGCAGTTAATTCTAATAGTCAGGCCCTCTCCATCATGAAGCTCAATACTACCCAGTACTCAAGAAGTTATATTCCATCTCTGACCAAGTTGTGGAATGATCTTCCTAATCGGGTAGTTGAATCAGTAGAAATTCAAAAGTTCAAACTCGCAGCAAATTTTTATATGTTGAAGAGGCTAACACAAGTCCTTTATAGTTTATAAATCTAACATCTGTTTTAACGTTGTTAGTGTTTTTAAAAGATTTTATTTCAATTGTCATTACTTCTTATATCGTTTATTTATTTCCATATTTCCTTTTCTCATTGGGCTATTTTTCTCTTTTGGAACCCTTGGGCTTATAGCATCTTGCTTTTCCAACTTTTGTTGTAGATTAGCTTGTAATAATAATAATAATAATAATAATAATAATAATAATAATAATAATAATAATAATAATAATAATAAAATCTCTATCCCATGCCTAACCTTCTTTTAATTTTTTCTCATGCTTTGGGGAAACATTTATTAACGATATCTAGAGGTTTGTTCCTAACCTTATTTGTTGTCTCTCAGAATTTTCATTGAACATTATGTTAGCTTTGCTCATTTTACTTTTTAGTGCTACATTTCTACTTTCTCTGTCCAAATATTCTATCATATTTTGTAATTCCTTAAATGATTCACTAAATAGTACTAACTTATCTGCAAAACTTGATTTCTTAAGGTATTCCCCATTAATGTTAATTTTTAAATTTTCTCAATCAAAATTCTTAAAACCTTCTTCTAGGCCTGCTGTAAATAATTTAGGAAAGATATGATTTCCTTGTCTAACTCTCTCTCAAAGGGAATTTTCTCACTAAATATTTGTATTTTAGGATTGCTGTCTTACCCGTATAGATATCATCAAGTGTTCTAACATATTCATCGTATTTAAAGGGCTTTCATTACTACTAAAGTTACGATAAAGTCTAATGCATTTGTATATCTTTTTGAATGCCAAACAAGGGGGTTTTTCATACTCAGTTGATGTTTCCATTAGCTGGTTGATTAAATGAATATGGCCAGTTGTTGAATATCTGATTCTAATACCTGCCTGCTCTCTTGGTTGATTAAAGTCTAGCTTTTTTTCTACTTTGCCTAATATGATCTAAGTTAATATTTCATTTATCACTAAGATTAAACAATTTGTTCGGTAATTTTTCAGGTTTTTCTGTGTCTTTCTTTTTTGTGAAATAATAGTTATACAGTGGTCTTGCAAATACTTTGTGTGTAGTTCGACGAGATTAATAGTAGTACTATGAAATATCCTCCATCTGCTATCAATTCTTTTGTTGGGCCACCTTCTTCTGCTTTGCTTCTTTTCATGCCTTTTATTGCTTTCTTTGTTTCTAATTTTACTATCGATGCCGGCTTAGGTGTTTCATTATTTCATTATTTGCAAACTCACTTCTTATATTTCTATCGCACAGAAAACCTCTCCAATTTTTATCCCTTCATCTCTTTTGCTGATATATCCATTTTCATCCGTTAAAGCAAATATCCGCTGCCGGTCTGTTCCATGTCTTCTCATTAACTTGATGATTCTTCGTTTCTTAAGTGTTTTCCTC
>NC_090725.1:194992792-195002792 GCF_036898095.1 Palaemon carinicauda
ATTGAGCAATCGTCAGCAGGAAGGGGGTTCGCTTGAAAGTGAGCGACTTGCCCAGATAATTTGATTGATTGATTGATTAATTAGGAGTTTTCTGTCATCCTGACATCTAAGGTTATTAACGCCGAAACAGATAATTTGAGTAAACAATGTGTTGATAGTATAATCTTTTATACCCTACATCTTATATACCACAACACCACTATGATAATGCATCAATGAACACTTTCATTGCATGCCATTTCATATATTTTATTTCCACCAATCACCTCTGAAACAATATAAATTATGTTAACTGATGATGTATTTTAAATCTCCAACCTTACACTAATATAATTGATATAGCAAATAATACTGTTTTCTCTAAGAAGGCCGGAGCCAAGTAACCCGTGACAAAAACTGACCATAACCACACCGAGCTACGAGGCTCATGATCAAAATCAAAGGAAAACACTGAAATCAACAACTAACCTTTAAACCTCATTACCGTCGAAATTTTGAACAAAGGCCACTTATTAATGATTGGTGACCCAATAGTTGCTATTTGAAATGATACATTATTAGCGCCTGCATATAATGCGTAGGCTACAGTGTATATTTATGTGGAGAGAGAGAGAGAGAGAGAGAGAGAGAGAGAGAGAGAGAGAGAGAGAGAGAGAGAGAGAGGAGAGAGAGAGAGAGAGGGGAATTGCTTAAGAAAATGCAAACGAAGGATATTTCCGTGTTATGAATATTAATATGAATAGTCAGGTTTGATATTATACAAGAAAATTTCATATGGAAATAGGATAGAAAAATTCAAATAGAAAGTTATGGTAAAATCTTTTGATGAATTTTTTTCTTAATAATAAATTACATTACTTAAAAGAATAAAAAAGTTCTCTTTCCTCCATCGTAATTATTTGAGTGATGTCAGTAATTTCCCTCCTCCCACATTCAAATCATCCTAACGATGTCTCTGTTGTTTAACGTCGGCCACCTATCAGGCCAAGAAGGGCATGATCTCTCCAAGTCAGGTCTGGCCAGGCGACACCAGTTTTGTTGCTGGGTGTACAAATCATTTACAATTAGTCACATAAAAAATCGTCCTTATGCTATCATATGTCAGAAAATCACACCTAAGGATGTTTACTCGCCGTCATTGCCTTTCAAACTTAAACCCCCAAACCAAGAAACGCGCCTACACCCCTGCATTGCCATCCTCCTCGAAAAACTAGTTCGTCACTTACAATTTATCATACTTTTGTGTCCAATATGGTGGCATGATTCCAATTGTTTTTAACCCCGGATATGGTTTCTTTTTCGGCTAGTTTTATTCAACGTGGAAAATGGAAAGCAAATTGAAACTTTGAAAAATTTAGGATCCCAGGGTGATCAGATCCACATAGGGTGTGTGTGTTGTGTGTGTGTGTGTGTGTGTGTGTGTGTGTGACTGAACCATATACTACATAGCCAAAAATGTCTCAATTTATACAGAGAGAGAGAGAGAGGAGAGAGAGAGAGAGAGAGAGAGAGAGAGAGAGAGAGAGAGAGAGAGAGAGGAGAGAGAGAGCTTATCATGGAGGAAGAGTACAACACTTCAAACTTGAAAGTGATTGCAAAATGATTCAAGTATACTCTACCTGTGACCTAAAACTACGAAGATAGGAACTAACTGATAGAATTAAAAGGTTAAGATTTAATTGTCAACCTTTCTCAGACAAGAGCAGGATTAGTGTGCAACGCCCGGTGGCAGTAATCCGCAGGCATTATGCTGGTCAGATTGTTTTCACGTATCAGAAGTCGACTTTTTTTTTTTTTTTTTTTCGTCCAAAGGAAATATTAAGATGGGAACGTCTCTCAATTGCCATTTTGCTTTGAGAGAGAATCTTCAGTGTTTCAAACATTTTTCGTAGGAAAAGAGTATGGAAGTCCTTAGGTTAATGTTTCTAAAACAGCTATTCCTACAGCTGATGAGAGAGAGAGAGAGAGAAAGAGAGAGAGAGAGAGAGAGAGAGAGAGAGAGAGAGAGAGAGAGAGAGAGAGAGCTTATCATGGAGGAAGAGTACAACACTTCAAACTTGAAAGTGATTGCAAAATGATTCAAGTATACTCTACTGTGACCTAAAAATACGAAGATAGGAACTAACTAATAGAATTAAAAGGTTAAGATTTAATTGTCAACCTTTCTCAGACAAGAGCAGGATTAGTGTGCAAACGCCCGGTGGCAGTAATCCGCAGGCATTATGCTGGTCAGATTGTTTTCACGTATCAGAAGTCGACTTTTTTTTTTTTTTTTTTCGTCCAAAAGGAAATATTAAGATGGGAACGTCTCTCAATTGCCATTTTGCTTTGAGAGAGAATCTTCAGTGTTTCAAACATTTTTCGTAGGAAAAAGAGTATGGAAGTCCTTAGGTTAATGTTTCTAAAACAGCTATTTCCCTACAGCTGATGAGAGAGAGAGAGAGAGAGAGAGAGAGAGAGAGAGAGAGAGAGAGAGAGAGAGAGAGAGAGATCATAATTTTCGAGTTTTATAATAACGAACTTCTGTGGAGTTAAACAAAGGACTGGGAAACAGGCAAAACAAATGTTATGTCCTTCTCCTCACTCAAAAAAAGCCTGTTTGATTAAGAATTTCTAGTGAAGGCTGAATTTATACTAGGCGCTATAACTTTCTCTAATGGAAAGCTTTTGAATTCAAATCAAAGAAACTGGCATTCAAAGCTTTATTCTTGTATTCAAAGCTTAATAAATTAATATGACCAATCAATTGGATGATGTGGACACAATAAAAATTTTATTTTCTTTTTTGTAAAATTAACCAACACCATTTTGAAATATTTTTTTTGACGGGGTAACGTAAGAAGTAAGGGGATTGTAATAATAACTCTACTTTCATCGAGTCTTGTGCTTATTATAAGAGCATTTTAGTTCAAAATTATATTCAGGATGTCCCCCACGTAAATTGGTTCCCTCTTGAGTTAGTACCCATACTCAAGTATTGAAGTAATGTATGGCACCACTATCGTGGCATGCACAATAAATAATGAGAAGACGGGAAAGTAGACACGATTTACATTGTAAAGCGGATGTATTTTCTAAGCTAATTGACATAAAATGAGCATAAGTTTTCTCCAAAATTAATGTCTTTAATTACAAAATTACTTGATCTATGAATCTCTCATTTGAATTCAAGTTACTTTTATGATCTTAATCTCTCACAATTTAGAGATAAGAATTGATTACTTTTGTAGTTTATTAGGGACAAACTCGGAGAGGAAAGGACACAAGAAGTTACTGATGATCCTTTTCCATCAATGAAAGAGCAATTTATTTCACGTCTCAAATCTAAATTATAAATTATCCATTGCAATCTTAATTTTTATCCAAGTCAAGCAAGAGGGAGGAGCATACATATTACTTTTATTATTATTATTATTATTATTATTATTATTATTATTATTATTATTATTATTATTATTATTGTTTTATCTTGCTAAGGTACAACTCTAGTTGGAAAAGCAGGATGCTATAAAGCCCGAAAGACCCACCGGGGAAAATAGCCCAGTGTGGATTGGAAACAAGAATAAATAAAATATTTTAAGAACAGTAACAAACATTAAGATAAACATTTTCTATATAAAATATAAAAACTTAAACAAAAAAGAGGAAGAGAAATCAGATAGAAAAGTGTGCCCAAGCGTACCCTGATGCAAGAGAATTCTAACCCAAGACAGTGGAAGACCATGTACAAAGGCTATGACACTACCCAAGACTAGAGAACAATGGGTTGATTTTGGAGTGTCCTTCTCCTTGAAGAGCTGCTTACCATAGCTTAAGAGTCTCTTCTACCCTTACCTAGAGCAGT
Source organism: Palaemon carinicauda (assembly GCF_036898095.1). NCBI lineage: Eukaryota > Metazoa > Arthropoda > Malacostraca > Decapoda > Palaemonidae > Palaemon > Palaemon carinicauda. The sequence continues at coordinate 194,996,637 of NC_090725.1, forward strand.
GGTTCTCAAACTGGGGGTCGCGACCCCCCTGGGGGTCGCAAATGCTTTTGTGGGGGTCGCGAGATGATGTTAAGAAAATATAAATATAAGTAAGCAAAAAATAGTATTATGGTCAACTTTAGTTTTAAGGCTAAATCATAATAATTCTGCTAAAATATTTCAAATCAATAATAAACCAAATGTTTATATTTTAGTACAACAAATATATATATTATATATATATATATATATATAGTATATATATATATATATATATATATATATATATATATATATATATATATATATACACCTTATATTTTGTCATTTACCGTAACGAGTTACGAATTGTTACGCATCTTTAAGAATAACACTGAAAAGAGAGCCGGGTGGGACAATAGTAACACCATGGGCCTTTGCAAAAAACTAAACTAAATACTACACACTAGTGATTCCCCCACTGCTGCGCTGGGACTAAAGGTTTCTATGCAGTAGTGTCATTGATTTTAAGCTAGCATTATTAGTTTTGGAAGGTATGATTTATCAAACATAAACGTCTTTTTTTTGCTATTTTTGACAGTTCTGAGCAAGGGTGTATATCCGTCAGTCCGCGTGATTCTCATACGAGTAGGATATTCCCTCGCTAATAGCATACTAGTTTTGCCGTAACTTACTCATATTTTGTCATTTTATTTTTCCCCTTTAAGCAAACGAGTCTGTTAACTATAAAAAACGAAGCAAAATTATTAAAGCTGATGGACTTTCATGTATGGGTAAATGAATACATAATATTTAAATAAAACAAAACTAAACATATAAAGAAATACAATAGTAATTATGAAATGATAAACGAATAAATTTAAGATATACAAAAGGGGAAAATAAGTAAATAGCTGAATAGTTAAAATAGATAAATAAATGAATTAACACATTTATAGATAAATGCAAACAAAAATGAATGAAAAAATAAGTAATTAAATGAATATATAAAATGTAAAAAATTAATGGATAAGTAAATAAACTGATTGATTGATAAATAGATTAGTAAATGAATAAATAAATCAACTGACGAAATCAGTAACTGATTAGTTGATAAGCAAATAAAAAAAAAACAATAAATATAATATATTTATATATCTAGCCACTGATAGTGTTAAACTATTATTCATAATTTTTTTCCACGCATTACATTTTATTATACAATTGTACTTGCAATAGTTCCAATATTTTACCTACATTTCCTAGAAACATCGTACAAAAACCGAGATGTCACCCTCCCCATCTCACTGTCAATTTACACTCGTACACGTTCAGTACCTGTCCGTTTTCCAGTCCTGAGCTCCGTTGGCGCACAGTGAATGAGCGTGACCAGTTGCCAGATGCTTAATAACAATGCATCACCAATTTACAGTAAAATTTTGACTTTTGCTTGATACTCAGGGTCTCAGATTACGTGATGCTTAAAACTAAATGTCAGTATACATACTTTCAAATTTATCTGGTATTTAAATAACAATTAATTGATATTTTATCTATCTGATTATCAATATGGCATTTACTATCAGCAGTCCAAGACGGCACGTGAGTCGAGTTAGTCAACGGTGAGTCTTTCCTCAGTCACAGCTGCCTCGTGTGTGTTTAGGGACAATTTTTGATAGCAAGCTATATACATATTAAGCAACATGGAGCGATGGATAATTCGTAGGACTGCAAACAAGGAAGGAACATCAGATACTGACAACAGTGTCTCAGAAACAACTGATGAGATTCCTTCCGAACTACCATCTACCAGTTCTACTTCAAATATAGATAAAAGGCAAGACAAACGTAAGGGTAAGACCTCCCAGTATGACCAATCATCCAAAACCCAAACTTCGGAAATATCAAGCAGAATTTATAAAATTCGGATTCACTAGTTTTACCATTGATAAGATGCAGTACCCCCAATGTGTTATGTGCTCAGAAGTACTTGCAAATGAAAGCTTAAAGCCTGTGAAAATGAAAAGGCATTTGCAAAGCAAGCATCCTTCTCATGCTGATAAACCAATAGAATTTTTCTGTCGAAAGGAGGGAGAGTTGCAGGGTCAAAAACAAGTGCTAGCTCAGAAAACCACTACCTCTGCCAAAGCTCAGATGGCATCATTTGAGGTAGCATACCTAATTGCACAGTCCAAGCAGCCACATACCATTGGGGAAACCCTCATGAAACCTGGTGCAGTGACTATGAGTCGGATTATGCATGGTAATAAGATGGCCCGTGAGCTGGAAACAGTCCCGCTGTCTAACGACACCATTACTCGACGAATTAATGACATTTCAAATGACATTAAGTGTCAGCTGATTGAGAGGGTTAAGGGAAAGAAGTATGCTTTGCAGCTAGATGAGTCGACAGACATATCAAATTCTGCACAATTACTTGCATTCATTAGATACAGTTTTGGTGGAAAACTTCAAGAAGACATGCTTTTTTGCACTGTACTAGAGGGGACCTGTACAGGTAGTGACATTTTCACAAAGCTAGACACCAAAATACAAAAGGAGGGCTTGTCTTGGGACCAGTGTGTTGGTGTGTGCACAGACGGTGCTGGGCAATGTTGGGTAAGAGGAAAGGACTTAAAGCAAAAGTTTTACAAGTGGCACCTCACATAAATTTTACAACATTGTATTATTCACAGGGAAGCTCTTGCTAGCAAAGCACTCAATCCAGAGTTAAGCAGTGTTCTTCAAACTGCGATTAAAATAGTAAATTACATCAAAACACGTCCCATAAATGCCAGGCTGTTCTCCACACTCTGCAATGAGATGGGCTCGGAGCATGAAGCACTGTTGTTCCACACAGAAGTCAGGTGGGCTGTCCCGAGGCAAAGTTCTCAGCCGCTTGTACGAACTACGAGATGAGGTGCGCCTGTTCCTGATCAAATCTGAGTCCCAACTTGCTGACTATCTGACTGACCCTGACTGGTTAGCAAGTCTAGCATATTTGTCTTGTATAGTCGAAAGACTTAATCTGCTGAATTTATCACTACAAGGCCCCAACACAAACATCCTTGATTCTTTCTGACAAAATTGATGCATTTACAAGGAAGCTGGAACGATGGGCTGTGCGAGTTGATGGGGGCAGTGTTGAAATGTTTCCTGAGGTGGAAGAATTTATGGCGGAGAATGAATTAAGCGTCGATAACGTGAAGGTAATGATCACGACTCACCTACAAGGTCTTGTGGACCACTTCAAGAAATACTTCCCAAAGAGACAACCCCACAACAATATGACTGGATACGGCAACCATTCACTGCTACAGGGGGATCACTTATCATCCCGACATGGAGGATGAGCTGCTGGAGCTCTCCAGTGATCGGACTTTACAGGCATCGTTTGGTTCAACCACACTGGATGAGTTCTGGATTTCAATTGCAAGGGAATATCCACGATTATCCATGGCAGCAATGGATGTATTACTTCCTTTTGGATCAACCTATTTATGTGAAAAGACTTTTTCGGCACTGACTTATATAAAAAACAAATACCGATCAAGACTCAGGGTGGAGGATGATCTCCGAGTTGCCATCTCTGGTATCAAACCCAGGATGGAGATACTGTGCTCAAAAAAGCAGGCCCATGTATGTCACTAATTGATGTTAGTTATTCATGATAAACTTAGGCCTGTGTAAATACTGTTTTCACTGTGGAATAGGGATATAATTAACTAATCACTGCTAGTGGAGCCCCATAGTTGGGCCTCAATATTGATCATTGTCATTAAACTTCCATGAATATTGTACTTTTATTTTAACAGTTACTAAATAAGTAATTATTTCACAAGAAATTCATACAGTTCTTCTAAAGCCAAAAAAAAAAAAGAAAAAAAAGTATTATCTCAGACATAATTTCCAAAATTTTCCAAAATATTGATTTTGAAACCAAAGGGTATGAAATAGCTTTGAGTCTACTGGATGTTTGTGTGGGTATACTATCTCATATGAGAATTATAGATCATTAGCTGATTTTAGGTTTCAGCAAATTTGTAATATCAGCACCCAAGTCAAACGCTATAATTATTTTGTTAATCATTTTAAGCCCAGCCTGAATATCTAAATTTTGGTATAAAGATACCAGTAATTTTTTCTTTATTGTGCTAAAGTTTACAAACACTGACATAATTTATGCTATCTGCAGTAGCTTTCTTCAACAAAGGTATAATTCTAATTTCATACTTATTTTTTTCTCTTGAAGCAGTTAGCAAAGTGTGAGTGCCTGTACGGATTTAACATTAATTCTATAAATTTAAATAGACTGTATTGCTTTGCCTATTTTGTCTTTAAAGATTGTGATTTTTTCTACAAGTAATAAATTAGTTAACTCTATAATGCGTATATTTTTTGCATTTATCTTATCATGTTTGTTGTTATTGTGTTCTTATGATTCGGGGCATAGGCATGTACTGTGTGAAATCAGATAGAAAAGTGTGCCCAAGCGTACCCTGATGCAAGAGAATTCTAACCCAAGACAGTGGAAGACCATGGTACAAAGGCTATGACACTACCCAAGACTAGAGAACAATGGGTTGATTTTGGAGTGTCCTTCTCCTTGAAGAGCTGCTTACCATAGCTTAAGAGTCTCTTCTACCCTTACCTAGAGGAAAGTAGCCGCTGAACAATTACAGTGCAATAGTTAACCCCTAGAGCGAAGAAGAATTGTTTGGTAAACTCAATGTTGTCACAGGTGTGTGAGGTTAGAGGAGAATCTGTAAAGAATATGCCAGACTATTCGGTGTATGTATAGACAAAGGGAAAGTGAACCATAACCAGAGAGAAGGATCCAATGTAGTATTGTCTGGTCATTCAAAGGCACACCATAACTCTCTAGCGGTAGGCTCTCACCGGGTGGCTGGTGCCATGGCCAAATTATTAAGATCGCAACCCAGTTGAGTGTCATTTGGGCGTAATGGGTGCCCAGTGGCGACAAGGGCATAGGACAATGGTTTGCACCCAAACCTCTCACCCAACTTCCAAGGTAGTACCTATCTCTATTGGGATCAGGTGCTTCCTCCAGGAGAGAGGCGATAGCCTGTCACTATGTGATATATCCTGCGATATATGTCGCCCAGATCTAGGCTTTCCCACATCAAATCCCCCAGTGCTTATCCAACCTCCCCCATGATTTGACCAGGGAGGTAAAAGACTACCAAGTTTACATTCAACATACATGGGGCACCTCTTTTCCAGGCCCGAGGTGGCTTGTCCCTTGCGCCTTGCTTTCTTTTAATGTAATGTCTAATCCATTTCATTAAATGTCTGTGACAAATTTTATTCATTTACGTAATTCGATTGATGTTATAAATGTGTCTTCTCCAAAGAACAGTTTAATACAAGAATGCAATTTATATGAAAGTGATATTATGAGAACTATATTTAGATCCCTAGGTCTTATAACCTAACACTTTGTTCGAGGAGTATTGTTGCATATATTACAGGATTCATTATTCATTTATCCAAATTGAAAAGTGAAGGATATTCATCCATTCTTCGGATGATGATATATAAATCTGCCAGAAATGTGAGATTTTGTTTTTGAAATCAATATCATCTAATGAAAAATGAGATTAGCCTTGGCAGAAAAGAGTGCCAAAATGTCATATATGGTGTTATGAAATAATATACGGGCAAAACAAAAATTAAAAACTTAGAGAACATATGTTTGACAGCGATCCATTGCAAAATCATTTAGTCTTGCTCATCCCAGCAACAGTTGAAAAGTACCTGCAGTGACACTATTCCTGTGCAGGGAAACATTTTAGTAGCACCATGCAAGCAAATAACATTCTCACGACTTCTTTACTCTAGCAGCCAGTAAAAGGTGATGAGTGACCGTAATAATCAAAGTGTTTTACAGTATCTTCATGGAATAGGGCACAATTTATCTCATTAATAATTTATTAAATTTCTTTATTTTTGCACCATCTTTTAGCATAAACAATTAAACACTTTCACTCACACAATATCATCTAATGTTTCAATTAGTTATGAACCTGTTTTTTAATTACATATATTTATTACAATCGTTGTTTTGTTGTCATAACTACTTTATGTCATTAACTATCATCATTATTATTATTATTATTATTATTATTATTATTATTATTATTATTATTATTATTATTATTATTATTATTATTATTA
>NC_090725.1:195007792-195012792 GCF_036898095.1 Palaemon carinicauda
TTGGCTGGTGGTCATGAGAAGAGTGAGACAGGGGCCGGTGTTCAACCTGCAAGCCCTCACTCTGTCCTTAGGATAAATCTAAATACTTCCACCTAACTGATGCAGATTTAAACTGTTCTTGTGTTTATTGTTCCTGTCGTCTAAGTGTTAGAATTTTATAAAAAAAAGGGACAAGTTGAACTAACAATGTGTTTTCATACTCCATATAAAGTAGAAAACCAGTAAGCATAAAGTTTCGACTTTTCATCCATAAGAGATTCATGAAAGCTAATGACTGACTATTATTACGTAAAACTTTCCCATGGTTCTTCGAGCGTAGAATTGCAAAATCCTCCTTACAGTATTATCGTCCAGAGGACTAAGAGTTTCTAGAACAAGTGTATAAGTGATGTGTGAGTACTTATACGTAGTCTAGACATTTTGATCAGAGAAAGAATTTATCTTCTTGATCTATAAGACGTAAGTCGGTCCAAATGGTGTTTTGGCTTACAAAACATTTCCGTCCTACGTTGAAAGGCATTAAAAGAGGCTAAGCAATAGGAGAGCATGGCCTAATAATTGATTCAATAAAAGATGGAAGAGATTCCATAGTAGTAAAACACACTGAACTCTACCTAAAATGTCTGTAAGAATGCTCTATACTCACAGATTGCAAAAACTTTATCCTTATACTAATTCACTTAAAGGGAGAGACAAAAGACTTGAACAAATTTTCCTCTCGGTAATATAAAAAAATATTTACAAAGATCATATTAGGCATAATAGAGAGACTGCTAGAATTTAAACAACCAAGAGAGCAGGTAGGCTTTAGAAGAGAGTGTCCAACATCTAACTCTATCCATGTCATTAGCCAAATACTTAAAAAATACACAAAGACAAAGTACTATATATAGCATTTAAAGGCTATGGGAAAGCTTTTGGTTGTGTCAAAACCTCAGTAGTAGTGAAAGCCCTTCAAAAGCAAGAATCAGAAGAATCTTTCGGAAGAACCCTTGAAGATATCGATACAGGAAGTACAGCAGTCCTAAAACTAAATAAAGATAGTGAGAAAATTTGGGTTAAGAAAGGAGTTAGACAGAGAGACCCCATCTCTCTTAAACTATTAAATTTTTTAAGAATTTAGATTAGAACATTAAGGAATCAATATTGATGGGAATACCTAAAAAAAATTAAGATTTGCAAATAGCTGTCTTTAGTGAATCATGGTAGGAATCACAAAGGTGTTAGAAAATCGGAATAGAGAAAACAGGGATATATGACTGAAAATGAATATGAGTAAAACTAATATAATATTCAAAGAAAACGCTGAGAAAAACAACTAATAGTTATTGAGGAACCCTTTGAGATTGTTGATGAATATATGTAATTAGGAGAGACCATAAGTGTTTCCCCAGGACATGAGACCGAAACCCTGGATAGGTACGCTCCTCGGACACCCCTTTAAGGGTATACTCGGACGCGAACGACCCCGACGCCAAAAAAAATTCTTGAAAAATCAGTTTTTGCAGTAACCTCTTTTTTTCTTTTGCCAAAAAAAACTTCAATGAATGCTTAAAACAACTGTAAAGATAAATACTACTCATCTGCAGAAAAACTATTTATTATAAATATTTTAAAAAATTAAGTAGAAAAAAAAGACCTGACATAAAAATTCATAAAAAAAGTTTATACATATATACACAAATCCTTTTAGGAATTGATTCTTGAATGTTTAGGACACATCTTGATGTATTTTGGATGAAGTCAGACCCATGGAGGTGAAGATCTGAAATGAGAAAAAAAGGGTAACTTTTTTTGGCCAAAAAAATTTGTCCAAATTTCATGATTTTTTTTGGGTACCCAAATGAAATAGGAAGTGGCTAATTTTTTTAGGGAATAAACATATGTTATCCTAAAATAGAAATATGTAAAAAAATCTTCATTATTTTGTAAATTACATTTATATCAGGGGCCATATCTAAAAGTAATTTTTTGAGTACTTAGAAATTTCGTAAAAAAATACATATATTTAATATATAATATGATATTTATGCAGGTAAAAATATACCAAAATATCACAAATTCTATAGGGAACAAGAATATATATAGATAGGGCAACTTACGCTTCGGATATGTCCACAAAATGGCCGCCAACCACACTGACTCAGACTCCCTAATCTGCCACTTGAAATGTAGGAAGGGTATGTCAATTTCAAGGTGTTATTTACTAATCTAATTATTATTGGATATGCATAAAAATTGTATGGTGGGCTGCTGGATAATTGTCGATTATTTTACGACTATAAAATTAAAATTCTGACCCAAAAAAATTTTTTTGAAGGGAAATAAAATCGAAAAAAAAACAAGAAAGTGAAACAATATAATATTTTAGCTAAAAAAATTTGATGATATTCAATCAAAAAAGAAGTAAACAAAATTTTCCGACAAATAAACATCTAGAGGAATCATTACTCTGTGATAGTTCCTTAGTACGTAGTAATTTTGAAAGAAATGGGAAAAAACGAAAAAATGGCAATCACAGGAAAATCGAACACATACTTATATATACGCCATATCTGGCTAAAAAAAAAATAGGCATGGGTAGCCAGATCATCTAGAAATACTTTCCAACACTATAAAAATATAAGTTTTGCGACACTACTTGCCAATTCCTTACGGTAACATGACTAAGCAAAAAAATGCAAAACAAATAAAAAGGGGCACTCGCGGAAAAATGGCTAACATTCTAATATACGGCATTTCAGAAAAAAAAAATTCAGCCACGTGCTAGGCAAACCATCAAGGCACGTTTTCCGACAAATAAACATCTAAATGAATCATTACTCTGTGATAGTTCCTTAGTACGTAGTAATTTTGAAAGAAATGGGAAAAAAATGAAAAAATGGCAATCACAGGAAAATCGAACACATACCTATATGTACGCCATATCTGGCTAAAAAAAAAGATAGGCATGGGTAGCCAGATCATCTAGAAACACTTTCCAACACTATAAAATTATAAGTTTTGCGACACTACTTGCCAATTCCTTACGGTAACATGACTAAGCAAAAAAATGCAAAACAAATAAAAAGGGGCACTCGCGGAAAAATGGCCATTCTAATATACGGCATTTCAGAAAAAAAAAATTTCAGCCACGTGCTAGGCAAACCATCAAGGCACATTTTACGACAAATAAACATATAAATGAATCATTACTCTGTGATAGTTCCTTAGTACGTAGTAATTTTGAAAGAAATGGGAAAAAACGAAAAAATGGCAATCACAGGAAAATCGAACACATACTTATATATACGCCATATCTGGCTAAAAAAAAAAATAGGCATGGGTAGCCAGATCATCTAGAAATACTTTCCAACACTATAAAAATATAAGTTTTGCGACACTACTTGCCAAGTCCTTACGGTAACATGACTAAGCAAAAAAATGCAAAACAAATAAAAAGGGGCACTCGCGGAAAAATGCCCAACATTCTAATATACGGCATCTCAGATAAAAAAAAAGACATGCACGTGTTAGCCCAACCATCAAGGCACACTTTCTAACACATAAACATGAAAAAAAAAAATCAATAATATACGGCAATTCCTTACTACGTAAAAATTTTACAAATATTGAAAAAAAACAGAAATTGGCAACCGCAGTTAAATACCCAATATACCAATAACTACGTCGTATCTGACAAAAACAAAGTCACGCATGGGTAGCCAGATCATCTAGACACACTTTCCAACACTAAAAAAAACAATAGTTTTATGACACTATTTGGCAATATCTTACGGAAAAATGACTTGGCAAAAAAATGAAAAAAAAATGAAAAAGGGGCACTCGCGGTAAAATGCCCAACATTCTAATATACGGCATCTCAGATAAAAAAAAAAGACATGCACGTGTTAGACCAACCATCAAGGCACACTTTCTAACACATAAACATGAAAAAAAAAATGAATAATATACGGCAATTCCTTACTACGTAAAATTTTTTACAATTATTGAAAAAAAACAGAAATTGGCAACTGCAGTTAAATACCCAATATACCAATAACTACGTCGTATCTGACAAAAACAAAGTCACGCATGGGTAGCCAGATCATCTAGACACACTTTCCAACACTAAACAAGCAAAAGTTTCACGACACTATTTGGCAATATCTTACGGAAAAATGACTTGGCAAAAAAATGAAAAAAAATGAAAAAGGGGCACTCGCGGTAAAATGGTCCTCGTGGTGATGAACGACATTTTAACTAAAAAAAAAAAATCATGCACATGGTAGCCAAACAATCCACCAAGACTTTCCACAACTGATAACCTATACAAGTTGCACCATTCTACGACAATTTCATAATACGTAATAACTTTGATAATTATGCAAATTACCTTAGAAGGGTAAACTCGGTCGCGCTCGACCCCGACGCGTCTCAGAAATCGGGGAAGGAGTACAGCTACAGCAATGCACATCTGGACACTACTAGAGCGTGTAGGGGAGACACCTCCTGCAGGTCGATCACCCACAAATTCAGTCACGGGGGTGAGTCACGTGAGAAAAACCTCTTTTTTTTGACGCTCGGGGTCGCGTACGACCCATCGTACCTATCCAGGGTTAAATGAAGGATAAGCATTTAATACAGAACATTTGGTAAAGAAAATGAGATTATGAAATTCAAAATGCCACTTTTTCTAAACAAAAGTATTTAATCAGGTGATTCTACCATAATTAAGTTATGTATCAGACTCTTAGAGCCTTACTAAAGCCTTAGAACATAAGCTAGTTACAACTCAAAGAGCTATGGAAGAATAATGATGGGCATAACACCAAGAGACAGAAAAAGATCAACATGGATATGAAAGCAAAATAATGTAAAGAATATTCCAACAACATGTAAAAAAAAGAAATGGACATGGGCAGGACATTTAGTAAAAATGAAAGACACTATATGGTCATTAAGAATAATAAAATGGTTCCCTAGAGATAGATTATAAACGAAGTAGTGGAAAGAAGAGA
>NC_090725.1:195020292-195055292 GCF_036898095.1 Palaemon carinicauda
TAACTTAATAGATATAATTAGTTCTAAAACAATGCTTTTGTAATTTTTTTTTCTTATTTTACTAAAATATATCATTAAGATCACACTGAATTGTTTTGCGAATAATTGTGCTATGGAGTGCATAAGAACTATTTGTATGAATTAAAGAATCCTTGTTCTTCTTATATATATATATATATATATATATATATATATATATATATATATATATATATATATATATATATATATATATATATATATATATATATATATATATCTATCTATCTATCTATCTATCTATCTATATATATATATATATATATATATATATATATATATATGTGTGTGTGTGTGTGTGTGTGTGTGTGTGTGTGTGTGTGTTGCATTATTAGGAAAAATAGTGGTGTTTTGGAAGTCATTGGTAAAAGTGATATTTTGAGGTATTTTGTTGCAAGGTAAATTTCACTGACAATTCCTCGTTGATGATAGTAGTCTGAATATGATACATGCATTTAAAATTTCCAGTAAACTTTGAGATATACATCCGAAAATGCAGGGCCTGCATTGCTGTTGTCGATCAAATAAATCTTAAACAATAAAAAAAATAAAAGTAGTTAAATGGTTTTTCTTATTGCATCGCAATCATATTTTTTTTTTGGGGGGGGGGGAGGGGGGCAGCGATTATTACGTTTTCCATGAAGAATGCTGTCAATCTTCAATTGTCTTTAAGTCTCTTAATTCAATAGGAGTCATCCTGTATATTTCAGTACATGTAATTTAGATATTGCCATATGTACAGTATACTTTGATTTAGACAGACATAAAATGTTTTGAGATAATAAGAGCTGTCGGAGTTTAAAGATTTTCGAATTTTCAACATATGCTATATAATTTACTCTTTGATCAATAGTAATAAATAATAATGCACCAATAGCTATAGAAAATGTTATATATTCGTTTCCGAACGTTTCTATTGGAAGGTTCAGCTTTAGTTTTCTGTAAGGTGTCATACATTGTAATGAAATTAAGATCCCCCTATTAAATCGGATTGTTCTAGGTACCAAAGGGCATAAAAATTTCTATTGCGTAAAAATTAAAAATACATGCAAATAAAAGGGAAGTGTTCCTTATTCCGATATAAGAATGTTTTTTTTTTCTCTCCCGGTTTTTCGTTCAAGTTACGGTCTCTATCTCTGTGTTTATCAATTAATTTTGCCAAATTCGTAGTTAGAAATATTTTAAATTATTTCAGGTGGCAAATTATAGCACGTCAGGAGAATATCTTTTTCATTTTCTTTTGATAAACGAGTTATGAAAGACATTATTAATTTTTCTAAAGGAAACATAGAGATTCTGTTCTCTCTCTCTCTCTCTCTCTCTCTCTCTCTCTCTCTCTCTCTCTCTCTCTCTCTCTCTCTCTCTCTCTCTCTCTTCTTATATAGTAATATTTTAATTGGTCTTGCCATATTTTTAGTTTATTATGCCATGCATTACATGGGTAAGTAATATAATGCACACTAGGGAGTATGGGTTCCATATTAATTGGGAAAACAAGTGTTGCAAAGCCAATTCCGAATACCACTTTTGATTAATAATTATCATTTGTAGAAAATTAAAATGAGAATACCCTCTCTCTCTCTCTCTCTCTCTCTCTCTCTCTCTCTCTCTCTCTCTCTCTCTCTCTCTCTCTCTCTCTCTCTGAGGATTAAGAACTCTTTTACAAAGTAAATATGATGATTATCTAATGGAGAGAAAATTATGATTCAAAGATGATTTCTTTAAATAGAAGATCACTCGAAATTATATCTTCATATTAGATGTTCATATACTGATAACATTGCTTCTTAATGTAGTTATGTCCTTTTCAGGCCCTGTCACAGCATATGTTATGATAATAACAATCACTTTTATTACAAACAGATCATAGGTCATCGTATTTCAAGAGAATGGTAGGGATTTCTTTTAAAATCTTATATCATTATGTGAATAACAACTCACGCCAAGAACATGATCATTACTACCTCACTTGAAATGCTTAGATTCGTGTGAAGTGATATGAGCATTACTAACCTTGAAATGACTCTCTCTCTCTCTCTCTCTCTCTCTCTCTCTCTCTCTCTCTCTCTCTCTCTCTCTCTCTCTCTCTCTCTCTCTCTCTCTCTCTCTCTATATATATATATATATGTATACATAATGTATACATATGTATGTATATATATATATATACATATATATATATATATATATATATATATATATATATATATATATATAAATGATTGATTGCAATAGTTACAGAGGCATAATACTTACGTCAGTGTCATAAAAATATGTAGTATGCTCATTTTAAAGAGACTAGAGAGAAAAATATTGATGAAAAGCTGAGAGATGAACAAGCAGGATTTCGAATAGGTAGAAGTTTCACTGAGCAAATTTTCATCTAGGGACATGTTGTAGAGCAATGAATAGAATATAAAAATCCACCTTTGACGGCCTCTGTGGACAATGAAAAAGCCTTTGATAGCATGCACCGGCCAATTTTTGAGAGAGTCCTACTTTATTATGTAATTCCTTTTAAATGTGGAAATTTGATTAAGTATGTTGATGAGCATAGCAAGTGCAAAGTTAATGATAATGCCGTCATATCTAATGAATTTCCTGTGAACAGTGGGGTACTCTAAAGGAATGTGTTGTCACCTATGTTGTCTATATTTCTCATAAGTTTAGTAATTCGCCGAACAATAGGGGATGGTGGGGAAATATTAGACTGCATTGATAACAGTGAATTAGCGGACCTAGAGTATGCTGATGACGCTATTCTTATAAGCAAAACACCACAGGGCTTGCAAAGCTTGCTTGTCAGAATGTATGATATATCACATGAGGTTGGGCTCAACATAAATAGAAGAAATACAGATGTGATGAGAATTGAATATGTAATGGAAGATGAAATATCTGTGGATGGAGAAAGGACTAATGAGGTGGTATCATTGAAATATTTAGGAACTATAATTTCTAATACAGGGTCTTCAGAACTGGAGTGTGATGAAAGATTGAAAAAAAAAGAAAATCAGACAGTGGATAGGTTAAGTGAAATTTGGAAATCAAATCGTCTGAAATTACATATAAAAATCAGGCTATATATCAGCTGAGTGAGATTGGTGTAATTATATGGACATGAGTCCTGGTATAACAATGAACCAATGTTTAACATATTTTGTAGATTTGAGAACAAAGCCTTCAGATGAATATTGGGAGTTAAATCGCGGAACAGGATTAGAAATGAAACTTTAAGAGAGATTACTCAAGTGCCACAGATGGATGAGATCAGGGTGAGGGGTATATGGAGATGGTTTGGGTATGATCTTCGCACTCCCCAAGAAAGATTAGTTCACCAAGCATTAAACTGTGCTGCACAAAACACTAGAAGAGTTGGAAGACTCAGACCTACAAGGCTGAAGTCTATGAAGCGTGAAGTAGGAGATGATGAATGGAGAAGTATTGATTTAAAAGCTCAAGATAGAGACGACTGGTAAAATCTAACTGAGGTTATTTGTATCAATAGGTGTAAGAGGGTATGATGATGATGATGATATATATATATATATGTATATATATATATATATATATATATATATATATATATATATATATATATATATGTGTGTGTGTGTGTGTGTGTGTATATGTCCTAATCCTTGTATGCAAAATATGTGTTTTATTTAGTAAAGTTAATGGCCCTAGAATCATAAAGTGATGTGTTTGACAGTATATTTCCACCACAGTGGAGAATTCCACAAAACCTAACAATTCAGCATGTTGATAGAGCAAGATTGCATCTTGCTTGCGAGGGATAGTCAGTACCATTTGTGGGATCAGTAGACAAGGCACACACCTGAGAGTCTGGTTTGTACACGGTGTATTCACGAACCTTTTTGTAATAAAGTGAAAAAAAACCCAGGTTCCGACGTCTCATTATCCGTTGACATGGGACATATTAGTGTCAGGTGTACAAATATGTATGTTTGTGTATGCTGAGAGCGAAGTTGTTCTTTAAGCTGGTAAAATGAAAGTTCAAGATGCATAAATACGTGAGAACTAGCATAGCAGACACTGCTACTGCAGGAGATGAAAACAAAAAAGAAGAGGAGCAGCGCACAACCACAGCATATCCGACGTACATAAACGAAATACAAACGCACAGAAGTGAAAGTACACAGACGAGTGGAAATACACTAAACATCGTAGTTCAGAAACTGCCAGAACTCAAGGCAAGTGTTTGGCGTTTTGATGATTAGCGGCCAAATGAAGGGCTTCAATCGATCAAAGTGTTTTTGAGAGACTTTGAAGTAGCCACATATGGGTGGTCACAAAGGGAAAAAGCTATTCAAGTAATTAGGTTGCTGAAAGATGCTCTGGCAATGGAGGTAATGTGTTGGCCACATGGCAGTTTAAGAAGTTATACTGAAATAAAACAATGTATAATTGAGAAATATGCCTTACCCAATGCGAGAAAGGGGGACATGAAAGAAAATTACAAGCCCAAAATTCGGAAAGGTGAATCCGTTCTTACTTTTGCAACTTGTATTTTTCGGGATTGTGATTCGTTTGCTACCCGGAGTGCCAATGTCCCAGAAAGTGATATTGCCCGTAAACATATTGGCAGATTAGTAAGCCCGTATTTATGTAGTTATTTGTTTAATGACAATCGCTATTTAGCAGACGTTGTGATGGCGATGCAAAACATTCTAGACAGTTTGTCAGAAGAAAAAATTACAGAGAATAACTGCACCGATTTCGATAAGGTAGCAGCCATAAAAGGCAGTCAACAATCCCCAAAGTGGGAGAGGGGAGAACGCAGTCAGCAGGTGAGAAGAGTTTTCAGATGTTGGCATTGTGGGGGAGAGTGGCACTAACGAGTGGAGTGCCCCACCCAAGGATCCCCCGCTGTTACACTTGTCAGGCCTACGGTCATCTATCTCGAGAGTGCCCTGCAAAAAAAGCTGAGAGCGGGTGAGCTGTGGCACATACACGCCTCCCCACACCCAACATCCGAAGAAAAGGAAACAGAGGAAAGGAGAGACGAGTGAGATTGATGCCCCACCCCCCAATGACATTAGAAGCAGCAGCTGAGGGCAGACTTGGTAGAGCAAGCACTGGGACCTCCATCGGTACCCCCGACCTCACCCCCGCCGGCAATAGGGACAGGATCACGGGGCTGGATCATTGCAAATGAGGTCTTTAGCACGTGCCCCATATATCCCAATTTGCGGCTAGGAATGTTAGCAATCAGGATTGACCTACCAGACAACCGTCCATTTGACCACTGATCGACACAGGAGCCAGCGTTTCGCTGATTGAGAAAAGATTCTCCTCAAATCCAATAAAGTCAGCAGCATCCATCATCCTCGACACCAAATAGGAAATGAACTACACGCAAGACATAGAACGTTCGTCAACTCTAAGGTGGAATCTGTGAAGTTTACACATGACTTTTTTGTGTTGCCCACCTTTGGAATTCCAGGAATTGAGGCTATACTAAGGATGGATTTTATCAGTAGTAATCAAATATGCATGTTTAGAGAGAAAGATAAAATAACAGTAAAAGCAGGAGGGTGCATTTTGCCGATAGAAAGTCATGAGAGAATAAGTGCTTGTGCGAGCACGGAGAGACGATTAAGTAAGTAACAGCTGTACCTGAAAAAGGAGAAGTGTTGTCTCCCCAGACACTTATGAGCATATCAGTGACCCCGTGTCAGCCTCTCCCGGAAGGAACCAAGGTCGTTGTTAAACACCATTACAATTGGGCGCACGTAGTCTTAGAGGGCTTGTCAGAAATAAAAAGAACAGAGCTGATATAACGATAGCTAATTTGTCAAACAGTTCTGTTAGAAAGTGTTTCCTTGTATGAATTAGAGTTATGTGAAATTGCTAATAATAGAATCTTGGGAGCCACAACTCAAGCCCGCACAGATGAACGCACTCAGAACTTGATTATGCAAGCATTAAACTATGTCCGTCAGAATATCAACCAGTAGTTAGTGACATTGTTAATAATCATTCCAATGTATTTGCAATTGGAGACGAGCCAACCATGAGCATTGATTGATTTCCCTTTAGCATTGAAACCAGGCAGGTGGAGCCAGTCAGGTCAAAGCCTTATAAGGTACACATTCATTTCCAGGGAGAGATAGAAAGGGAAATCAGTAAATTAAGCGAACAAGGGATAATCGAGGAGAGCGAATCCCCCTGGGCTTCTCCAATTGTAGCTGTTAGGGAAAATGATAGCTTGGTAAGATTGTGTGTTGATTATAGAAAGTTGAATGCAGTCACTAAGGATAATGCATTTCCATTACCCTCGATCGAAGAATTATTTGGGAAGGTACGGGATAGTAAATATTTTCCAACTATTGATATAAAGTCTGGATACTACCAAATACCCATTCAGGAAGACAGTAAATGTAAAACGGCATTTATAGCTATCGATCAACTATTTCAGTTTAATTTTCTTCCTTCTGGTGTTAAAAGTGCTCCAAGTCATTTCTCTAGAGTAACAATGGTGGTTTTGTCTCCCTTAATTGGCCATAATGTTCTTGTTTATTTAGACGATTTCATAATTACAGGGAAAACGGCCGAAGAACATAATAATAATATTCGGGAAGTTTTAGAAGCATTGGGACGTAATGGTATGAAACAGGTCGAATTTTTAGGACACATAATAACTCCAGAAGGTATCCAACCCTGCCCTAGTAAAGTAAAAGCTATTAGAGATTTCCCCAGGCTACATACCCCTAAGGAGGTAGTTGGGTTCCTTTGGCACGCTGGGTATTACCGTAAATTCATAATAGGTTTTGGAGAGATAGTGAGACCCTTAGATACTTTAAAGAAAAAAAAAGTAATAAATTGGGGAGTGGAAGAAGAAAGAGCCTTTAACCATTTGAAAGTTGCCTTAACTACTAATGACTTACTTGCATATCCTATATTTAATCGCCTGTTTTTAGTGACAACAGATGGGAGTAGCTTAGCTTGTGGCATAGTTTCTCAACGAGATAATAAAGACAGAGAACGACCCATTTAATTTACTTCCGGGGCATTACAATGGGCAGAAAAGAATTATAGTACATTCGATCGAGTCGCTTTGGCTATTCTTTGGATTCTAGAGAGGCATCATTTCTTTTTATTAGATCAGTCGATTGAGTTGCGAAGTGGTCATCGCCTCTTACGTGATTTTTCTTATATAAGTGACTTGACATCTTGACAAGCGAGATGGATTGAAAGATTGTTATGGTTCAATATAAAGGGGTTTCACCACATAGAAGGTAAAGATAACAATGTAGCTGATACCCTCTCTAGAGGTGCAGTAATAGGAGTAATAACTAGGGCACAAAAGAGGAACGAAGAACTAAACAAAAAAATATAAAAAACCCACATCAAAATAGAGAACGGGATGTGAATTTCCACGAGGAGCAATCAGAAAATGAGATCAGAGAGAGAGAGAGAGAGAGAGAGAGAGAGAGAGAGAGAGAGAGAGAGAGAGATAGATGTTGGAGTGGGAGAGAGAGATGGGAACGGTGAAGGAGAATATATGTGGATGGCCGAGGACATGACCAGGGGTGTCCAGAATGAGTGCCCTGATGATGCAGGTGTGATTGACTTGGGAGGTTGGGACATAAAAGAAGTCCGAGAGGGACAGAAAAAATAGGAATTGATGGAAAAAGTGCAACCAGTGATTAAAGGGGAATTGGAGAGTTATCCATCATTTCTGAATGTGCCTCGTAAGATTTTTTTTTTTTTTTGTTTATAGAGAATGATATCTTATATTGTGCTTACGAGAAGAGGGGAGGGGTATTTTGTGCACAGGTAGTTCTTCCTCCTTCTTTAATTAGTCGAGCCATCCACGTTGTACATGCAAGTCCGTATGCAGGGCATTTAGGGGTTGATAGAAAATTAAGGGGACCACGAGAATCCTTCTTTTGGTTAGGAATGAGAAAATCTTTAGAAAATTATACAAAATGTTGTCATGCTTGTAACTGTTTCAAAGAACCTAAAAACACTGTACGGGAAGCCAGAAAGTGGCCTATGATTCCTATTGAATTTTATAGGGTGCATATGGATGTAGTAGGGCCATTTCCTACTGGTTTAACACAACATAAGTATTTATGTGTATTTGCGGATGCATTAATCGGTACTCTCATACTTACGCAATGTTGGATATGCTAATTTTACGTTACTTAGTGGCTGATGACCCCCTTCATTGGCACGCCATGCTTCATACAGCTGAGCATATAATGCTTTGGTCCTGACAAATTCACAACAGTTGCCAAATTACTAAACTGAGCAATATCGTGTCTGTTTACTAAATCTCTTGAGGAGAGTAATGTACACCACTGAAAGGTTTTTGAAAAGATCTAATGAAAAACACAGCTCAATGTATGATAGTCGGTTAAAGGTATTTATGGGTGATTGTGTGTATTTGAAACGATTACAACCTAGGAAACACAAACTAGAGCCAGCGTAATTGGGTCCCTACCGAGTAAAGATGGTTAAATATAACACATTAGTGATACAAAGCATTATTAATGTCACAGTATCTGAACATCTCCAGGCACACATACATGTGGTTCCAGAAGAGGTAGTTTTCAAAAGTGTCAATCAGAGGTTACTTCCTTATTCCTGCATACGTGACATTGCTCGAGTTGATGAGTAGAATTTTTTTCTTTGCTGTTGTTGTTGTTGTTTGAACAAACCTCATTTCTCTTTTTGATGGGTTTGAATAAACTTGATGATAACAATGAGTTTTTATGTTGGTGCTTAATGTATATGTAAAGTGTTGTGGTAATTTTTCTGAGTGTAGCAATACGTATGACATACTGCTGAGTGAACATAAAAACAATCAGAGGTTGAATAGGTCAGGTAAGATCTGTCAGGTGGACACTATTATCCATGTATTTATATGATTCCTGGTTCCAGGGCCGGGGCGGTTTCCGAAGGGCAAGTGGCTGCGGTATTAAAGTTCTGCCTTGAGGAAAGGCAGTGTTAGAGCATGTGTAGACGTGAATACCTTACATTTAAAGCTATAAGAGAAGGGCGTGAAGATGAATGATTTTCTCGGGACAACGGCAAGTGGCCACCGATTGATAGTAACAATTGCAAGTGTAGTAGTGGTTTTAAAAAAGGGCGAAACGGTGGTGGTGAGTTATGTTGCGAAATTTTGCCGTAAACCCGGACAAGTAAAATCGAGGGATGTAGGAATATCTATTCCTACCCCTGTCTCTAACAAAAAGCCCATAATGCCTACAACCAGAGGGAGGTTATTGATAAGGTTGTGTAATACTGATATTGATATGATTTTTTTTTTTTCACTTTTGGTATTCTGCATTTTAGTTGCGGAGGTCATAAGAGGAAATGAGTGAAATTATATTATATTGTGTACATTTTCCATGCAATATTTCAATTTTTTTTTTTTTTTTTTTTTTTTTTTTATGGAGGATGTGTTATTTTTGGGGTGATTTCTATGAATATATTTTATGTTGCATTTCTGTCTAGTACAAGCCGTGCCCATTCCGGGTCGGAGTGTCCTCCATATGCCATAGACTAGAGAGGGTGATTGTGCGCACCTCCTCCCGGAGTGAGGAGCTTTGGCGGAAAGTAATGTCCTAATCCTAGTATGTAAAATATGTGTTTCTTATAGTGTTGATTGCATCTTTCTTGTGAGGGTTAGTCAGTACCATTTGAGTGATCAGTAGACAAGTGTATTCACGAACCTTATTGTAATTAAGTGAAAAAAACCATTGTTCCGATGTCTCATTATCTCTTGACATAGGATATATATATATATATATATATATATATATATATATATATATATATATATATATATACATATAAATATATATATATATATATATATATATATATATATATATATATATATAATGATAATAATAATGATCATCTCCTCCTACATCTATTGATGCAAAGGGCCTCGGTTAGAATTCGCCAGTCGTCTCTATCTTGAACTTTGAATTGAATACTTCTCCATTCATCATTTGTTATTTCGTGCTTCATATTCGTCAGCCAATTAGTCCTGGGTCTTCTAACTCTTCTAGTGCATTGTGCAGCCTAGCTGAATATTTGGTGAACTAATCTCTCTTGGGGAGTGCGAAGAGCATACCCAAACCATCTCCATCTACCCCTCATCATGATCTCCTCCACATATGGCACCCGAGTAATCTCTCTTATAGTTTCATTTCTAATATATATACAGTATATATATATATATATATATATATATATATATATATATATATATATATATATATATATATATATATATATATATATATATTTGCTAAGATCATAATAGGCCTCATAAAAGGACAGTTAGACTTTAATAAACCAAGATAGCTGACAGAATTTAGAAGTGGACATTCAACAACTGATCATATCCATGTACAAGCCATCTAATGGAGAAACCAACATAGTAAAACAAACCACTATGTATGGCCTTTATCAATTATTAAAAAGCTTTTGATTCTGTCTAAACTTCGGTAGTAATGAAATCCTTTCAAAGACTGAATAAATGATCATTATGATGAAACACTTGAAGATATTTATACAGGAAGTACAGAAATACCAAAACTAAATTAAGATAGTGCGAAAATTCCAATCTAGAAAGGAGTTATACAGCCATACCATATATTTTCCCAAACTATTCACAGCATGCCAAAAAGAATTTCTTTTTAAATATTGATGAGGAAATATAGTAATCAGCATTAAAGCGGAATACCTTAACAAATTAGAATTTGCTGATAATATAATTTAAAAATAATGATAACATAATTTGTTATAATGATAGAAAATTTAAATATAGAAAGAATAAATGTAGGGCTAAAAATCAGTATGGATAAAACAAAGATACTCTTCAGTGAAACTGTTAATAGACAACAAATAAGGATTATAAATGAATCTGTAGAAATTTTTTTAGGAATTTAATTGCGTAAGTGTTTCCCCAGTATATTAGACCGAAATAAAAAGAAACATAAGCATTGAAAAATAAAATGCCACTTTCTCTGAAAAGAAAAGTATTTAATCAGATGGTCATACCAGTGTTAACTAACGTATCAGAAACTGGGACCCTCACTAAAGCCTTAAAACATAAGTCAGTTACAACTCAGAGAGCTATGGAAAGAATAAAAATAGGAATAACATTAGGAGCCAGAAAAAAGAACACCATAGATACAAGAGAACACTAACGTAAAGGATATTATGACAATATGTAAATAAAAAGAAATGGACAGGGGCAGGACATATAAAGAGAATGACAGGTATAAAGATGGGCATTAAGAACAACAAAATAGGTTCCTAGAGATTGCTAAGGAAGTGAGGTAAGGAAGAGAAGACGATGGACTGACAAAATAATAAAATTTGCGAGTATAGACTGATATAGAAAGATTATAAACAGATGCAAATGTTATGTAGTTTACTAGTTATGGCTGATGATGATGACAATGGTATATATATATATATATATATATATATATATATATATATATATATATATATATATGTGTGTGTGTGTGTGTGTGTGTGTGTGTCTGTGTGTGTGCGGCGTGTGTGTGTGTGTGTATGTGTGTATGTGTTTGTGTGCTTGGCTCTGTGTCTTTGGCGTCCCCTTGCTTGAATGACAGCATGGCAATATCAGGTCATTCTGTTGATTAAAACCCTGATGTTTGTAATGAGAATTTTGTTCCATTCTTTCACCAGGGCATTTCCAAACTCTTTAAGGGCCGTGGGTTGCCCTACATGCTCGGAAATGGCAACCTGCAGTATGTTCCACAATTGCTCAATAAGTTTTAGGTCTAGGGAAATTACAAGCCACTCTATCATAAAATTTGTCTCCTGTTGTAGGAAGTGATTCATCACCCTAGCACGAAATGAACAAGCGTTATCATTCATCATAATTAAGTAATGATCAACAGCAATAGTGTATGGTCTCACATACACATGAAGGATGTCATCCCTATAGCAAATGTTTATCATGGTGCCTCTCCCCATGAAATGTAGATCCAGATATCGATTTCTGCTGATACCTACCCATATCATAATTTATTATCCCCCTGATTTCGGCATCATTAAAACATTCATGTTCTCTCTGCCATACCCATTGCCTCCTATCATTGAAGTCCAGACAATATCACGACTCATCAGTGAACAGTACTGGAGCCCATTTTATTTTTTTGCGCCCAAGTGAAATGATGATTTGCCCAACTCAAATGTTCCTGCATATGATATACAGTCTGTGGGATCTGAACACATGCCCTTCTTGAGGAGAGGCCTGCAGTACAGAGCTACTCTCTATCGTCTGGGTAGATAAATTTACACCCGAGATATTCAGATGGTCATTTTGCAAAAGGGTACCTGTCCAAAGAGGACGATGTTATGCCTGATCAGTAACTAAGTGATCTTGTCATTGTGTAGCTGACCTTTGATGATCAGCACCAGGATGGTGTGCTGGTGTCCCCAAATTTTGATGCCAATTCCATACCTTGTTGATAGGACTTTGTCTGAAATTAAGTGCATTGCCACGGGACGATGTGAAAACCCTGATTCCAGCATTCCAGTACATATACCACATATCTTAGATGTCAAATGACGTCCAAGAAGTTATGGAAGTGTTGTTAGCGCTAACTGTATTTCAGAGGTAGTGATGTTAAAGGTAGAAAAGTGATGTTGGACCTTCTTCTGATGTCACAAAATGTACATACAAATGGGGCTTGTCACTAACTGCATTCCATTTCACAACATATTGGGTATCAAGAACTGTAACAATATATACTTTGAATATATCCAGAAAAAGCACCTATGATCCCTATCAAATTGTGAGTAGTAATATTGTGTCTCAGGTCTATGGATAGTAAAATATATAGAAGTACTATATGAGCTTCCGATTTTGTACAGAGAGTGCATTAACATTTATGGAAGTACCATAAGTTTCAGAAATGAGTAAACATGTATCTTTCCATGGTGAAGATTTCCACAAATTTGGTAGTGTCAGCATAACTCTTTCCTTGATTTTTGACGACACCATTATAGCTCGTGTCGTCAGTCAGTTAATGGGAGCCCATCTGAGGGTGTCCTTGCTGTGCAAGAGTAATAATCGGTTTTATATAACAATGATAATAAAAGTTCCAATGTGTCATTTATGCGTGTAGGCATGGAATAAGTGGTGTCAGGGGTTAATGCCTATGGTTGATTATAGTGTGAATAAAGTTGTCCTTAAGTCGGTCAAATAAACATGCATAATAACAGATGCTAGCAAGGTCTACCATGGTAGTTGATACTGCAATTTAAGAAGATGAAAGTGATTGAGCAATTCGATACTTGGAATCGAAATCAACCCATCTCCCCGATTCAAAGTACAAAAAAACTGAATTCAATAAAAAAAAAATATATGGAAGAGTTGCAATTCAAATCTATATTCCCCACTTATCATTGATAGGGTAGGCCTCCCCCCTTCTTACTGGCAGGGCGGTGGCGCACCGTTCCTACTGGCATGGCACGGCTCTCTCTTTCCAGCTGGCACAGCAGGGTTCCCTGTTAAAAATATGTAAAAAATATTGTTTATATATATATATATATATATATATATATATATATATATATATGTATATATATATATATATATATATACATATATATATATATATATATATATATATATATATAGATAGATAGATAGATAGATTGATAGATAGATATAGATATATAGATGTATATGAACATATATCACAAGCACACGTGATTTCAATCAGTGTAAATATCACCAACAAATGGCATTTAATACGGAATTCTATCTTGGGAATATATATATCCACTTGGAATTCATTTTATGGTAACAGCTTCTGGCCGGGTGGAGATTCGAACCCCCTCCTGTTCGGCCGGAAACCATGTCAGCGATGACTCCACCCGGCCAGAAGCTGTTACCATAAAATGAATTCCAAGTGGATATATATTCCCAAGATAGAATTCGGTATTAAATGCCATTCGTAGGTGATATTAACATATATATATATATATATATATATATATATATATGTATACAGTATGTATATATATATATATATATATGGATAAATATCAACACAACATCGTGTTCAAATAGAAATAAATTTCTACCTCCAATTGTGTCACGTGGTGGCCCGGGGAAATCTGGTAAAACTCGCTGGTAAAGAGACTGATGTCTCACCAGGTAAATCCTCGGACAGCTAGATTAGGGTCAGGTTCAGATTTCCTTTTATGGGCTCTCGTGGCATGGTTGGTTTCGACCTGGCCTTTCATTAGAAGGGGCTAGCGTTCGATCCCAAGTATGAGGTAGAAATTTATTTATATATATATATATATATTTATATATATATATATATATATATATATATATATATATATATATATATATATATATATATATATATATATATATATATATATATATATATATATATATATATATATATATATATTCATATAAGCCAAATATTTTTCATACATTAATGCCTGGATTCTCTTAAAGACATCGGGATCAGAGCCCCAGACGAAATCACACAAGGACAACAGCTTCTGAGTAGCCCGGAGTCAAACTCTGGTCTATGAAACTTATATGAACATTGACATACCACTTGACCAAGTTGTATGTCAATGTTCATACAGGTTTCCTGGACCAGGGTTCGACTCCTAGCTGGTCATTTGTTGTCTTTGTCTGATTTTGCATGGGGCTCTGATCTCAAGGTCGTTAAGAGAATCCAGACCTTAATGTATAAGAAATATATGGCTTATTTGAATATGAAAAACACATCTAATTGTGCAATATTTATCATCTATATATATATATATATATATATATATATATATATATATATATATATATATATATATATATATATATATATATATATATATATATATATATGTCCTAATTCGTATATGTAGATGTCATGTACAACAAGGTCAATGAACTCAATATTCATGAGTATTTCACAAAAACCGATGTCTTGGCATATTGCAAATCTTGCATTTTGGTAGCGAAGGGAGTTTTTGTTGCCGGTGAGCATTCGAGTTGACAAGTCCCTCACCTGAGAGGGTAGTTGTGTATTGTTTACTTACGAACGAACCTTTTGTAATAAATGAAGAAAACCCATATGCCGACGTCTCATTATCCGTCTGCATGGGTCATATTGGTGTCAGGTGTAAAAAATACGTCTGTTTGTGTATGCTGTGAGTGAAATTGCTCTTTTTGCCGGTGAAACAAAGGTTCAAGATGCCGAGATACACAAGGACTGACATAGCAGACACTGCTGCTGCAGGAGATGAGAATTAAGGAGCAGTGGGATATAGCGTTCCCGATGAAGAATATAGACAGGAAATTAGACCGCAAGAAATGGAAAATAAGTTAGAACAGTTGAAAGAGTTAATTAATAGATTGGTGGTGGAACGAGAACAGGAGTGGCGTGCTACTACAGAATACCCAACGTACAGAAACGAACTTCAAACGCACACAAGTACATAGGCACAGCCGAGTGAAGACATGCAAATCGTAGTTCAAAAGTTGCCAGAACTCCAGGCAAATGTTTAGCCTTTCGATTATCAACGGCCTAAAGAAGGGCTTCAATCAATTGAAGTGTTTTTGAGAGACTTTTAAGTAGGCACATATGGGTGGTCAGAAAGAGAAAAAGACATTCAAATAATTAGATTGCTGAAAGATGCTCTGGCAATGGAGGTAACATATTCGCAGATTAGTAAACCCGTATTTATGTGGTTATTTGTTCGATGACAATAGTTCATTAGCAGACGTACTGAGTGCGATATAAAACATTTTAGACAGTTTGCCAGAAGAAACAAGGACTGGGAATAACTGGGACGAGTCCGAGAATTTGGCAGCCATGAGAAGAAGTCGACCCCCGAAGAGTGGTAAGGGGGAATGCAGTCAGCAGATTAGCAGAGTCTTCAGATGTTGGCAATGTGGGGGAGAGAGCACCGACGAGTGGATTGCCCCACCCAAGGATTCCCCGCTATTACACTTGTCAGACCTACAGTCATTCATCTCGAGAGTACCCTGCAAAAAATGCCCAGGGCCCGGTGGGGGGTGGGGTTGGTGGGGTACATGCACACCTCCCCCCCCCCCGCCCAAAGTTCAAATAAAAGGGAACAGAGGAAGGGGGAGACGAGGGAGTTAGATGCCTCCCCCCGCATGACATCACAAGCAGTAGCCGAGGAAGCAGTGACGACAGACGTGACAGAGCAGGCACCGGGACCTCCATCGGTACCCCCGACCTCACCCCCCCCCCACCCCACCACTAGGGAGAGGACCAGGGTGGCAGTGGCATGGTGGCTGAGGTCATTAGCCCCTACCCCCATATCTCGTAATGGCCATCTGGGAATGTTAGCAGATAGGATCGACCCGCAAGATAAATCCATCCGAGCGCTGATTGACATGGGAGCCAGTGTTTCATTGATTGCAAAAAATTCTCCTCAAACCCACTACAGCGAGTGGCATCCATTGTTCTTGACACTCCAGGAGGAAATAAACTACCCATAAATCATACCACAATCCTCGAGTTTAAGGTGGGGTCTGTGAAGTTTACACATTATTTTTTTGTCTTGCCCACCTTGGGAACTCCAGGAATCGAGGCTATCCTAGGAGTAGACTTTATATCTGATAATCAAATTTGCATTTTTTGGGGAAAAGATACAATAACAGTAAAAGCAGGAGGGCACATTTTGCCGACAGAAAGTCACGAGACAGTAAGTGCGTGTGTTAGATCGGAGAGACATTTAAGTAGAGTAAGAGCTGTACCTGAGAGAGGAGAAGTGTTGTCACCCCAGACCCTTACGAGCATATCTGTGACCCTGTGTCGCCCTCTTGAGGGAGGAACCAAGGTAGTTGTTAAATCCCATGACAATTGGGCCCATATGATATTAGAGGGTTTGACAGAAATTAAAGAGAACAGAGCTGATATAACGATAGTTAATTTGTCAAATAAAAGAGATGTTTTAGGAAGTGATTCTGTGTGTGAAGAACGCACTAAGAATTTGATTATGCATGTGCGAAAAACATGTCCTTCAGAATATCAGCCTGTAGTTAGTGACATTGTCAATAATTATTCCGATGTAATTGCAATTAGAGATGAACCACCCAGGAGGATTGATCGATTTCCCTTTAGCATTGAAACTGGGCAGGCGGAGCCGATCAGGTCAAGTCCTTATAAGGTACCCATTCATTTCCAGGGAGAGATAGAAAGGGAAATTAATAAATTAAGAGAACAAAGGATAATCGAAGAGAACGAATCCCCCTGGGCTTCTCCAATTGTAGCTGTATGGCTCGGTAAGATTGTGTGTTGATTATAGGAAATTGAATGCAGTCACTAAAGATGATGCATTTCCATTGCCCTCGATCGAAGAATTACTTGTGAAAGTACGGAATACCAAATATTTTACAACTGTTGATTTAAAATCTGGATACCATCAAATACCCATTCAGGAAGACAGTAAATGTAAATCGGCATTTATAGCTAACGATAATTATTTCAGTTTAATTTTCTTCCTTTCGGTGTTAAAAATGCTCCAAGTCATCTCTTTAGAGTATTGATGTCTCCCTTAATTGGACATAATATTCTTGTTTATTTAGATGATATCATAACTACAGGGAAAACGGCCGAAGAACATAATGATAATATTTGTAAAGTTTTAGAAGCATTGCGACGTAATGGTATGTAAATAAATTTATCAAAGTGTAAATATTTCTGTAAACAGGTCGAATTTTTAGGTCACATAATAAACCCAGAAGGTATCCAACCATGCCCCAGTAAAGTAGCGGCTATTAGAGAGTTCCCCATGCCACGTAACTCTAAGGAAGTAGCTGGGTTCCTTGGGCTTGCTGGTTATTAACGTAAATTCACAAGAGGTTTTGGAGAGATAGCGAGAACCTTAGATGCTTTAAAGAAACAAAAAGTAATAAATTGGGGAGGAAAAAAAGAAAGGGCCTTTAACCATTTGAAAGCTGCCTTAACTAGCAATGAATTACTCGCATATCTCAGATTTGATCTCCCGTTTTTAGTGACAACAGATGCGAGTAGCGTAGCTATTGGTGGCGTAGTTTCTCAACAAGACGATAAAGGCAGAGAGAGACCCATTTGTTTTGCTTCCCGGCTGTTAAAAGGGGCAGAAAAGGATTATAGTACATACGATCGAGAGGCTTTGGCTATTATTTGGGTTCTAGAGAGGCATTGTTTTTTTTTATTAGGTCAGTCGATTGAGTTGCAAAGTGATAATCACCCCTTACGTGATTTGTATTATAAAAGGGATTTGACCTCTCATCAAGCGAGATGGATTGAGAGATTGTTAGAGTTTAAAATATAGGCCTTCAGCAAAGGGCTTAGTAAAGTCGCATAATAGGGAAGTAGTGCGAATTTTGCGTTACTTAGTGGCTATTGACCCCCTTTATTGGCACGCCATGCTTCCTACAGCTGTGCTAGCTTTGAACATTGCATATAATACTTCGCTCAGGGACACGCCTTTCTTTTTAGTGTATGGACAGGATCCTGTGTTACCATATAAGGTACTCACTAATTCCCAACAATTGTTAAATTATTTAACTGAGCAATACCGTGTATATTTATTAAATCTATTGAGGAGAGTAATGAACACCACTGAAAGGTTTTTAAAAAGAGCTAATGAAAATCCCAGCTAAAAGTATGATGGTCGGTTCAAAACCGCACCAGTAAAAGTATTTGTGGGCGATCGTGTGTATTTGAAACGATTACAACCTAGGAAACACAAACTATCGCCAGCGTATTTGGGTCCGTACCGAGTAAAGATGGTTAAGTCTAACACAGTTGTGATACAAAGCATTGTTAGTGGTCCAGTGTCTGAACACCACCAGGCACACATACATGTGGTGCCTGAAAAAGTAGTTTTCAAAAGTTTTCCTCCTTACCCCTGCGTATGTGACATCCCTCGAATTGATGAGTAGAATTTTTTTTCCCCTTGCTGTTGTTGTTGTTTGAACAGACCTCATTTCTTCTTTAGACGTGTTTTAATTAAACGTGATGATAACAATGAGTTATGTTGATGCTAAATTTATGTGTAAAATGTTGTGGTAATTTTGCTGAGTATGGAAATACGTATAACATTGTTGAGTGAACCTAAAAACAATCAGAGGTTAAATAGGTCAAGTGAGATCCATCAGGCGGATGCTGTATTATTCATGTACTTATATGATTCCTGGTTATTGGGGCCGGGGCGGTTCCCGAATGACAAGTTGCTGCGGGATTAAAGTTCAGCCTTGAGGACAGGCAGTGTTAGAGAATGTGTAGATGTGAATCCCTTTTACTTAATGTTATAAGAGAAGGCCGGGAAGATGAATGATTTTCTCGGGAAAACGGGTAGTGACCACCAGTTGAAAGTTGCAAGTGTAAGTGGTGTAGTGATTTAAATAAATGGTGAAATGGTGGTAGTGAGTTGTGTTGCGAAATTGTGCCGTAAACCCGGACAAGTAAAAGTGAGGGATGAAGGAATATCTATTCCTACCCCTGTCCCGCCAAGAAGCCCATATTGCCTGCGATCAGAGACAGGTTATTGATGAGCTTATGTAGACCTGATGTTATGATTTTTTTTTTTTTCACTTTGGGTATTCTGTATTTTGGTTGCAGAGGTCTTAAGAAAAAATGTGTTGTGTACATTTTTACATGCAATATTTCATTTCCTATTTTTTTTGTGGAAGATGTATTTTTTTGGGGTGATTTCTACATATATATTCTGTGTTGCATTTCTGTTAAGTACACACCATGCCTATTCTGGGTTTGAGTGTCCTCCATATATCATAGACTAGTGAGGGCAAGTGCGCACCTCCTCCCGGAGTGAGGAGCTTGGGGGGGGGGGGAAGTAATGTCCTAATTTGTGTATGTAGATATCTTTTACGCTAAGGTAAATGAACTCAATATTCATGAGTACTCAAAAAAAAAAAAAAAACTGATGTCTTGGCATATTATTGCAAACCTTGCATTTTGGTAGTGAAGTGAGTTCTAGTTGTCGGTGAGCACTCGAGTTGGCAAGTCCCTCACCTGAGAGGGTAGTTGTGTATTGTGTACCTATGAACGAACCTTTTGTAATAAATGAAGAAAACCCATATGCCGACATCTCATTATCCATCTGCACGGGTCACATATACAAATATACATACATATATAGTAGTCGTACATTTTGGAGTATTGGTAGTAGCCTACTAGACACAGATCCCGATGTAGCAGGGATAAATTGACCCTCAAAGGGAATTTTACAAGCAATAATTTAGAAAAAAAACAGAATCTAGATGCTGAAATTTTCTGCACAATTTGAGGTCTCCATGAGGGTTGGTGTTTCAGGTCGTTTTCTCCGGTAGTATAGTGGAAACTCTTCAACTGGACTTTTGATTCTTCTCAAGAATGGGTTCAGTCATATGAGGGATTAATTTCACGCCATCATCTTTACAGAATCCCTAGGGGCTAGACGCACCGTCAAAAAGCCCCTGTCCGGAGAGAAGCTTCGGGCAATCTGAAGAAAATAATTTACAGAATCCAAATTCTTCCATGTAGATTCCAACTCTGCTTTGAACTGATCCAGTTCCATAAACATCAGACACCAGCTGATCAAAGTTACCATGAAACACTGTTCCTTCAGATTGATCCTTAACCATATTACTTTTACAGATTACTGAAACACTTTCAACCCTGTATATGCCAGGACAGTTTCCAATCCAAGAGAAAAAGCATAGGACTCATAATTATCTAGTTTGTTTAGGAAAGTAGTTAATTGTTTAGATTTGAAGATATGGCTGAGCGTCATACATAGTAGGATATGCGTTTTCTTCTTCCACTGTTCACCTGTTGCTGCTTTACACATATCTTGACTAACTGATAGTACTAATATTCATTCTCGATCTGATGTGCCCCTCTTACCACAAATTAGTGTAAATACAGATTGTAGAACATAAGCAGGAATTTCCTATAAGGAAAGTCACTACATTTGGTGGGCCATACAAGTGTCTTGGTTTCTTTGAAGGCATTGAGTAATCTAGTGTAAAGGTCAAGACTAACTTATTTGATCCAGTCATCATCTCACAAATCCTAAGCAGAAAGAACAATTGTTTTCAGTGATTCCAAAGATTTACAAAATATCAGCGTTTCTTTATATGGGGATGATCAGAAGTCGGTGCTGTCTTTCATGTCAGAACAGTGTTCATGTTCAACCTGAGATTGACTAGTTATTTCACAAGCTTGTTCATTACTGTTATTGCTGCATAGATTCTCATTATACACATTTCTAAATTACAACGTTTTAGAACCTGATCTTTGTGAATAACTTCTTTCTTCATAAAATCGTAGATGCGAACATGCTTTCTCTATACATCCTTTCTTGTCTGATTTTTCCTCAGTTTCTGTGATAGTGTAACACTGCTGAGGTATTCGTCTCACTAAAAATTGCTTGGGTCGGCATTCATGAGAATAGGTCTCCCTTGCGAAAAGATCTAGTCCTCTTATTTTACATAGTAAATCTTCATCATTTAAATAATTTTCATTTCTTCAATGTTTTTATATGCATCTGAGTGGAACTTCTGTAAGCTATATATATTTCCAGAGTCCTTTACCTTGTCATCTTAACAAAATATACAGTATTTAACAAATATTACTATTTAATATATTTTTTTGGTGACTAGTTCACTTACATTCAAGCATTTGTTTTTATGCGTAACAATATGCGGCGACCAATTCAAAAACACTCACGTCGGCAACTTTCTAGATAAATAAGTAAATAAACAAATGAACAAATAAGTAAGAAAAATAATTAATCTTAACCTCAAACTATATTCGAACAAATACCTTCAAATTTTCTATAAGAAATTAAAGGCATTTTATCTTTTAAAATAAGTTTGGAATTTGTCAGGAGATTTATCGGTTTGGAATGGATAGAAAAGTTTTGGTATCCACTTCGATATAACGTAAACTTTGGCTAAAAAAAAATGTATGTAACAAGGACGTATTTATAATGCAATATGTAATTACAAATTAGTTATTTTTTCCTAAGAGAACCTCGTTTGCAAAGAGGAATATCTTAAATTCCAGATTTTTTCCGGTTTGTCTGTGGACATTTTGCATTACTTTAGAAGTACATATTATACTATTGAAATGTTTGCTTTTTACATATGATTCTTGATATATTGCAATAGTCCCTGCAAAATTTCTTGAAAATCTGAATATGTCTGAACGCCCATATAAAAGCTTAATGTAGATTTTATGTGAGGCAGAGTTGAGCGTAGCATGATACAGGGTCCCCTAAGTGAGAATGGCCCCGAGTTGAGAGTGGTCGCTATGTTCTTGACATAGCCCAAGACGTAGGTTATCAGGAAATGTGAATTGAAAAGATTATCAGGAAGTGGGATTTAAAACGTTAGCAGAAAATATCCTGGGGTAGGGGGGGGGGGTGTCCTGGCACCCGGCCTAAAAGCATTACTAAATATTCTAAACACCATGTACACTGGGTCAATTGAACAATGGTGTCAGATACTTATATCAAGAGTATGAACATGGAGTTTAATAAGCGTCAGGTTTTTCTCCATAAGTTTAGGATAAAAGTCAGATTCTGAAGTACAAACATTTGAACTATTTTCAAAGTACTACCAACCTAAAGTGCTTAAAATAACTCCCTTAGACATAACAGGTCTCAAAAAAAAAAAGAAAAAAAAAAAAAAAAAAAAAAAACGTTCTTTCAACGATATTAGCTGTGAGACTGCCTGTTTTTCATTTTTTTTTTTAAATATTAGTTTCATCCTATAGCCAACATGAAATAACTGCACGTTGATTCTGGTCTCGCTCTGGCCATATACTGTATATCAGAGAAATCAGTAGGCTAATATCACCCAATATCAAACCGAAGAAAGGTAAATTCCAGAGAAACCGATATTTTTAAAACCACTATTGATAGAAAGGCGATCAGAAATTACCATAATATATCTAGGTGCCATGTCCTCAACGTGGGCTGTCAATTGCCTCCACCTGGTTCTGTCTCTAGCTCTCGGTATAAATTGTCCAGCTGCTACATTCTCATTTACATCTTCCAGTAACCAGTCCAAAAAGCAGGGTAATAAAACTAGAAAAATAAATACATGTACCGTAAAAAAGAAACAATACAATACGAGCTGAAAATGCTAAGCAAAAAAGGGAGGAAAACATTATATACAACCTTGATATTAAGTTCTTTAAAGTGTATCCACCCCTAGCCCCAATGGCACTAAATTCTAGATAGCTTTTGTGTTTTTGTTTACGAACATGGCCCAAAATTTGTTCTTATTCAAATAAAATTATTTTTTATCTAATGACATCCTTGGTGTCTTGTTCCTTAAAAATAGCGTGACTATTCTTTTTTTTTCTCTGTCGTTTCTCAAATGTCACTATAAAGACGTAGCGCAACAGATTATCGGTAACTAGATAATACCAGCTTAGTTAGAAATGAAGTTTGTAATTTTAGCACTGAAATGGATAACGCGGAGTCAAGTTGCCAACTAATCATAAAGAGTTCACCTGTAACATAACTGGTATGGAATTAACATCTTGGCCCCACAATCTTCTTTGACTCTCACTATTCTCTCCCTCTCTCACCCCTTCTCGCTCTCACCCCTTCTCACTCTCACCCCTTCTCGCTCTCACCACCCTCAGATACTCTCTCTCTCTCTCTCTCTCTCTCTCTCTCTCTCACTCTCTCTCTTCTCTCTCTCTCTCTCTCTCTCTCTCTCTCTCTCTCTCTCTCTCTCTCTCTCTCTCTCTCTCTCTCTCTCTCACCAAAATAAATGATAAAAGATAGCGTCGAGTTTATATCCTCCACTTACATAAAACTCAATTTCAAAGTAAATATCATCTTGAGAAACATTACAAGTTCCATTCCTTAGTGACATGATGTTCGTGAAGTTAATCTTTATTTCATTAAGAGTTGGAATTGTTGAAAGACCAGCAGGCAGGAATGGAAATAATAATGTGGTTTCTGGAAGGGTTAGAAGATTTCGGTAGGTTTGGATAAATGGATAAATTCCAAGAATTTAGAAGGTAAGAAGAATTAATTACGTTTACTAAATCCAAAGAAATATCTTGCAATTCAAAACAATAAAAGAGCTCAGTGCGCGGGCCAATATTGTACTTACCTCGACGGAACTCTCTCAAAATTTACGTTTTGATCCAATTATTATTATTATTATTATTATTATTATTATTATTATTATTATTATTATTATTATTACCTCCGCCAAGGAGGTCATGTTTTCACCTCTGTCTATTTGTTTGTCACCAACCTAACTCAAAAAGTTAGGAGCGAATTTTTACCAACGTACTACAAATACATTAAAAACGATGCATTAAGGCCGAATCTCTCTCTCTCTCTCTCTCTCTCTCTCTCTCTCTCTCTCTCTCTCTCTCTCTGGATGTCATTTAGGCCAGTATAACTCATGTATGGTGTTTTTTTATCATTATTTTACATCGAACCATATCTGAAAGTACTTTTTCTTTCATCGGTGACTTAAACAAGACTAATGTCGAAATAATATAATGTGACTGTTAATGGAAGGGATTGTTTAGCTCCTAAACTCAAATAATTTCTACATGATTTTGCGGATTCATGATATATATATATATATATATATATATATATATATATATATATATATATATATATATATATTTATTTATATGCATATATATATATATATATATATGTATATATATATATATATTTTTTTTTTATCTATATGTGTGTGTATGTGTGTATTCAGTATTTGCAATAGATATTAGAAACGTCAAATGGTAAAACAGAAGGAAATATGGTAACTCGATTTGTAAAATTTTAATGTTTTCACTAGCAAAAACACCCCTTTGCTCTCTTTGATTCGCTAAGGTTGGAGAGAGCTCCGCCATTTCATAGTAGTAGTAAGAAGAGCAACACCGTGTCTGTTTTATCATGGGAACACTAGAGACATCTGACGAAAGATTTGCGCCGAGTGTCTGCGTTCTTTTGATTCTAACTGTACATTCTGTCTACATTTTAGCTGATGAATGAAAAGTTTCCACTAAACCGAGTTCCATCTAACTCTCCATCTAAATCCCCACCCTATTAATGTTATCATTGGCTGCAGTACTCATCTCCAGTACCTTGGAATTCCTCATAAGATCCTTATGTAGCCAGCCCTTCGAGTGCCATCCTTATTTGACCAGAGATGCTCCCTATGTAGTCAAAGGGTAAAGAGTGTACTTAATGCAGCAACCTTAGGAACGATGTAGGTCAGAACTGCTCAAGCAAGAACGGCCCAGTGAGTTGGTACACTTCAACCTCACTAAAAGAGGGAAACCAAAAGCAGTTTTCACTGCAATGATGGAAGCCTTCTAGCATAGTGGTAGTTATTTATCGTTGCAGGAACAGGAAGATAACCATACCATAGTCAGGATTCACTAAGGTACTGGAGCTGAACAAATTCTTCTGTATTGCTAGGTATTGCTGTTTGATGAGCGCTCAGACTTCAGTGACAAAGTACTATTGACTGTATTGGGTCAGGAAGCCTTGCCTCTGCATACCATCTATCTGGCATCCTCCTTCAAGTCCAGTTAAGTGCATGCGGCTAACGTTGACAGAGAACCTATGCCAGGAGTCCAGAGGATCCTAGGCAATGATTTGGCAGGAACTACTTGTAATCCTTTCCACCAAGTGTGTTATCACCCTGTTTTGAATAAGAGACCTAAGGTTTTTAAAGGATTGACTCATAGAGTAACATGGCCACAAAACCCAGATTTCTTAGAGGAATTCTTTTTGCACGTAGATGTCAGTGACGAGGAGCTGGTGCTGCACTTCTGTGGAGAGGGAAGAATGGTATTGAACACCCTGTGGATTATTTTTCCAGTAAGTTTAGGATATGCTAGTAGAACTGCCCCATTAGAACAGTCTTTGCTCTTGTGCTCACCCTGAAACACTTTAAGGGGTATGTTCAAGGCAGTCATGGTCCTACTAGAGGGTTCACGGATCAAAATCCATTCCAATTTTTTTTCAGCTCATGAAGAATAAGAAGCACAGGTGGCTGGATTTGTCTTTGCTGTTGCAAGAACACCACCTGGATATTCATCAAATGCCCGAGAGTGGACACACCTTCGCTCACCATGTTTCTGCATAAACCTCTTTATTTCAATAGGTTATGGTTGGGTTACAATTGAAGGTCATCCCTCTCAGGTTGTATTAGTAGAATAGATATGTGAATCTTATCCAAAGAAAGTTCAGTCCTCGAATCCAGAAACTTTTTTGAGTAGGGGTGTGGAGGTTTGATGCGTTAGAGCCACGTCTTTCTTAAATTGTTTGCATCTGAAGTAATTACTTATTTATTTTGTATATTTTTGTGTAAAATGTTTGTATTTCTTTTTAGTTTGTAAGACTCAAGTTTTATTTGTAATTCTTGCCTCATAAACTAATGCCTTATTTATTTTGTTATT
Organism: Palaemon carinicauda; assembly: GCF_036898095.1. Taxonomy (NCBI): domain Eukaryota; kingdom Metazoa; phylum Arthropoda; class Malacostraca; order Decapoda; family Palaemonidae; genus Palaemon; species Palaemon carinicauda. The sequence goes on from NC_090725.1 coordinate 195,046,818, forward strand.
AGGTAAGGTATGTTTCGTTTTCTATCCAACTGTTAAATTCATTATATTATAAATGTAAGTCTCCCCCTTACTCTTCTACTATAGGCCTAAGTTACTGCTGCAATATCTGCATCATCTTTTCCTTGCTCAAGCTCAATCCTCAGCTACCCAAGGCAGACGCAAAAGCTTAAACAACGGAAAATTCCAAGCAAGAGCTGGTCCAGAAACTTGCTTTACATTTACAAGATGCATGTGTAGACACAGGACATGACTGGCAAATCATCGACCCCATAACAGCCAAGAGAGCTGTACAAGGTGTAATACCATTCCTCATTAGTCAAGGGCAGGTCTCTGCTTCACAATAGCTAGAGTCGCGTAGAGAGCAGAAGACTCTAATCAGCCCCATCTCTCTCAGGACCGCAAGTCAAACAATCTTACCTCTTCATCCCAATCTAGTCTAGAAAAAGCAAAACCATGGGACTTGCTACGCAGTAAGGGACAGCTACGAAGTCGATCAACGATAGATGAGCTAATACTGCATCAGTAAAAGGGTTTGAGAATTCATGGGAGGAAGGCATTCAATTAGGTCCAGTGAGAAGAGATAGTGGACCAAGTCCTTTGTTAATTGGATTCGGTCAGTCCAAGGCCTTATTTCAATCTCAAAGTTTGCATGAGCTCCTTGTGTTTTGTGCCCCATATCGTCATCCTGTCATTGCAGGTTAATGAACCTAGGACTGTCCGAAGTCCCATGTAGTGTAAGGGTGCACAGAGGGATAATTAGTGAGAGAAAAATTAGGGCTTAGAATCAGGTGTACAGTTAGGTGTAAGGCAAGGTAAAGTTACCTTTTATAGAATTGTGCCGCTATTATGGGAAACAGAACGTCACAAGAACATTTCTATATTTCTTTTTTATTTGCAGTGTATCATGGCTAAATGCTCATTTTGGGGGGTTAGTTTTGTGTTGTTAATTTTTATCGTTTTTAGGAGAGGCAATCTGCAGAATTGCCCAGTTAGGAGCGTACACTGTAACGTCAAATAGATGTTCTTTTCTTCTGTGCTCATTGTGTAATTTCTTTTTTTTTCTCATTGAAGCTTACCATCAAGGCCCCCTATTAAAGTAGGCAATTCTTTTATTCTTTGGGGAGAAAGTATTTGTATTTATAGTGCTATTTCCACTATATTTGTGATCATTGCTACCTTTGGTGTTCTTGTTTTTGTGAGTAGATTACCATTTTCTTTTGCAAATTAGTAAATATAAATTACTATTCCATTTATTTCATTTTTTTTCCATCTCTTTTATGTATAACAGTAAGTACTAGTATTTTACTTAGGTGTGTGTCTCATAGAATATTGTGCATTCTTACTCATCAACGATTAACCCATTATTCCTGTGCTGGACTGACATTACAGTTGCTTGTGCAGTTGCTATTACTATTTGGTATTGTGTTTGGGGCTATTCACAAGTTTTCACGATTCCGATCTAAGATGTCAGGTTTAGGGTATTAGGTTGTGTTTTAACAACTGTTTAATATTGTCTTTTTCTCCTTTTCTTTCTTTGTAAGTCTTTTTCTTTTGGATTTTGTTCGTGGGGCCCCATCTCTATATAACAATATTTATAAAGGAGCTTAAAAAAGCTGATGTATCATATCTACTTTTATGGTTAGTTACATGCAACCCATCAGAAAAAAAAGGAAATCGTGCATGAAAATGCATGGGGTAGTACTGAAAATATTACGTTCTCCTCGGCCTTTTGGTGCTTTTCACATCTTGCAAGATAGCCAGAGGGCACTTTTTTTTCCATATACCATGGAAGAGTGACGTTATGATCTTTCTTTGGCATCAGACACATAAAGGTCCACCTTTCAACAGCGCTTCATATGAAGGTCTTAGGTAGATTTAAGATGCATCCTTAAACACATACATACACGCACATATGCACGCATATATACATACAGGCCCAAATACGCATTTAGATACACACACACACTCGTATGTATGTATATATATATATATATATATATATATATATATATATATATATATATATATATATATATATATATATATATATATATATATATATATATACATACAGTATGTATATATATACATATATATATATATATATATATATATATATATATATATATATATATATATATATGTGTGTGTGTGTGTGGGTGTGTGTGTGTGTGAATGTGTGCGTATGTATGTATGTGTGTTGTGTCTGTGTCTTTATTGTCTTTGACTTCAGAGGAAGTAATTACACGAGCTAATATGATGCATTTTCAACAGAAAAATCAACTTTACATCTATTCATTCACTTCCCTCCGACCCAGTTGAAATAAATTACACTTTTTATCTTGTAGTTTTAGCTTTCCAAAGACTATTTTCTATTTCATATCTTATTTCTCCCCTTCCACTTTCATCAGATTCTTTTGTACATTATATCTGGTTTGCCTAGAATAACCAAAAAAAAAGGACACTCGGAGAAAATTTGAAAGTTTTGAATTTGGGTTTTACTGTTTTAGTTACGTTTTTTGTTATCATTTTTGTTTATTGTCTCCATTTCAAGGGACAAATGCCGAAAGTAGTACCCATTTGTTTTTAAAAAGGTATATCGTGAATAGGTGTAGCCTAAGTAACATAAATAATTTTTTAGATGCTACCCTCCAGAATACAGGAAATAATTACATTACCACAAAAATAATGTTTTAAATGCAAATTTCTTGAGAGAGCTTTGAATAAAATGACATATTCGACGCTGATGACCCATCAGAAATATATTTTGACTTCACTCTTTAGCTCTAGTTTACATACCACCTATATCCTCTTCGATATTAAGGCCTTTAATTTCTATTGAATTCATCATACAATATAACCAGCTCATCATTGATATTACTTATTTCAGTCCTCCTTGCATTTACGAACTGCACGTCTGAACATATAAGAATAATCAGTTCACCTTCTCAAGTGGTATAGTCTTTTTATCAGTCATCCAACATAACATAAAATTTCTCAGCATTTTTTTTTTCATCTGAATTCAACATCAGCATTTCACTTCCATAGTGGAGAGTTGGGTCAACAATCTATTCATTCATTCCACATCTCTGATACTAATACAAATATGTTGCTTCTATTCCTCCTAAGTTCTTATGTGCATAAATACACACGCACATACACACACACACACACACACATATATATATATATATATATATATATATGTCTATATAATGTACAGTATTTTTGTGTATATATAAATATACGTACATGCATATATATAAAAATATATGTATATAAGAGGAAGCACAAAAAAAAAGAAAAAAAACACTAAGTTATTGAAACGAAGACTTGTAACCGGACTCCAACGGATATTTGTTTTGAAGGATTAAAGTAGAAATATTATGAACAAAAGAGGTGGAGTAATAGAAATTGTAGATGTCTACACAATGCCTTTGAGTAATAATTTTTTGAATAGAAATAATGAAACACCTGAGCCACTACAAAAAAAAAAAAAAAAAAGTAAAGAAAGCATTGGTAGAGCATGGAATTAGGCAAAGTAGCAGGAGAAGATGGCCTATCAATTGATTTAATAATAGATGGAGGAGATTTCATAGTAGTAAAACTCAAAGAACTCTATACCCAATATCTGCAAAAAGGCTCATTAACTACAGCTTGGATAAACTTTATCATTATGCTAATTCACAAAAAGGAGACATCAAAAATCTGAAAATTACTGCCTAATAAGTTTCCTCTCAGTAATATATAAGATATTTACAAAAATCACATTAGTCCGAATAGAAAGACAGCTAGACTTTCATCTACCAAGGTACCCGGCAGACATTTGACGCAGATATTTAACAACAGATAATATGCATGTAACTAATAAGCGAATGGAAAAATCAACATAGTATGACAAACTTCTTAAATACCATTTAAAGACTATAGGAAAGCTTTGATTCTGTCGAAACTTGTGTAGTAATGAAAGCTCCTCAAGGACAAGCAATAGATGACTCCTACAGCAGTCCTAACACTATATAGAGATAGTGAGAAAATTATAGGTGAACAGATTTTGGGAATGTACATTAAGAAAATATAGTTCTTAACATTAGTGAGGAATACCTTAACAACTTAAGATTTGCAGATGATATATAGTTTAATGTAGTGAATCATGGGAGGAATTGCAAAGAAAAATAGAAGATTTGAATGGATAAAGTAAATATGTAAGACTGAAAATAAATATGAGTATAACTAAGGCAATATTCGAAGAAAATGTAGAGACAACAGATAAGGGTTATGGACAAACCTATGGATATTGTTAATCAGTATACGTACTTATTACAGACAGTAAGCTTTTCCCCAGATTATGAGACATATATTAAGAGAGGATAAGCATGGAGTGGAGAGGACACTTGAACAACAGGATAGACAAAGAAATGGACATGAGGAGGACATATACAATGAGAATAACAGATATTGAATGGACAAAAAGAATAACAGATTGGTTCCTTATTAGGAGGATAAAGTTCTGTTCCCTTTTTCAATTTTGTTTCGTTTACCATATCAGAGAGAGAGAGAGAGAGAGAGAGAGAGAGAGAGAGAGAGAGAGGTAACTTGTTTAATGATTGTTTGTAGTGAGAAAGACTGTTGGTATAATTGAAGGTTGTTTGTTTACTTTTTTTGTGTTTAGTTAAGCGAATGTCTTGGGTGAAGGCTATTTAGATTGACTGCAGTAATAGCCAGTTCTTGAATGCTGGGGTCATATTCTTCCTGATTTAGGATCATTGTGGAATTGTGTTTATTGAACAACTGCAATTCATCCTTCATAAGTAGCTTTTTTGGCCACAGACTGTGCTATTTACCACATATTCCTGAATTAGATTGTTGATGATGACCCCACAGGTATAAGGATTTTGGAATAGACTGCTCTTCAAAAATACCGTATAAAAATTTACTTTTTAGTTGACTGATGATCATGATGATGATGATGGCGATGATGATGATGATGATGATGAAGTGACTATGCTCAGTCGAGTTGACTGAAAGAGACGGACGCAGCTGTGGCTGTGCTATGAAAGACTTCGGCTTGTGTGGGAATGGCGGTATCCATGTACACACACACACACACACACACACACACACATATATATATATATATATATATATATATATATATATATATATATATATATATATATATATATATATATATATATATATACATATATATATATGTATATATTTATATATATATATGTATATATATATATATATATATATATATATATATATATATATATATATATATATATATATATACATATACATATATATATATATATATATATATATATATATATACATATATATATATATATATATATATATATATATATATATATATATATACATATATATATATATATATATATATATATATGTATATATATAGCAATATGTATATATATATATATATATATATATATATATATATATATATATATATATATATATATACAGTGGAACCTCTACATACGAATTTAATCCGTTCCAGAACCAACTTCGGATATAGAAAATGTTCGGATGTCGAAACGAATTTTCCCATAAGAATGCATTGAAATAGGATTAATCCGTGGTTGAGCCCAAAAACCTATGATAACTTCTTATTAAACTACTACACATAATTTTCCCATGAGAATAATGAACACTAAATTAGATAATAGACATGTAAATAAGAAGAATTAGCAAAAAATGATAAATAAGAAACGGGTTTTTAGCGTCACTTTACCTTAGAAACTCCAGCGCAGGTGTTGTTAGTCTTGCTACGCAGAGAGGAGACGGACGGGCGGCGAGGAGGTAGAGAGGTTAACTACGATAAACGTACACTACCGTAACTTATTCTAACTTACACTAAGTGAACTTTAACCTAACTTAGCTTATTTTTTTTCTATTTTTCTATTTTATATTTTTTTTACATTTTCTTTTTTTCTTTTTGATGATTACGTAATTTTAATCACTTTCACTCTCTACACTTAAAATTGACTGAATTTCTTTCGCTTCACTCTTTTCCGTTTTCTTTGTTTCACTTTCTTCCGCTTCACTCTTTGCCGTTTTCTTCGAAATACTTACCTCCTCTTCATCACAAGTTCGCTTCGCAGTTTTTTTAAAGAAATTATCGATAGATAATTCCTTGGTACGGCTTTTTAGAATGTTTCGAAAGTGAGTTAGGCAAACATCATCGAACTGCGAAACTACATGACAAACCTGCAATTTCTTTGGATGGTATTTGTCGAGGAAGTCGACCACGTCTTGATATTTTCATAACACCTCTTTTATATGCGCCGAACCTAACACATGTTCTACCTCCTCGCTCCCTTCCTCGTCATCACTCATGTGCTCCGACATAGCATGGAGTTCCTTGAGCTCATCCGTGGTAAGTTCGTCGTGATGTTCGGCGACAAGTTCCATAACGTCATCTGCGTCGACCTCCAGACCCATGGACTTGCCAAGGGAGACGATTTCCTCTACGGCTTCCGCTGCACCCCCCACGGGATCAGGTTCGGGGTCAAAACCCTCGAAATCTCGGGGAAAAACTGCATCAGGCCACAGCTTCTTCCAGGCAGAATTGAGTGTCCGTCGAGTTAATCCCACCCAAGCCTGATCTATGATCTTCAAGCAGTGCACGATGTTGAAGTGGCCCCTCCAAAATTCACGCAAAGTTAAGTTGGTGCTTTGCGTGACATTAAACCACTGCTTGAATAAGTGCTTGGTGTATAGCTTCTTAAAATTAGAGATGACTTGCTGGTCCATGGGGTGGAGGATAGAGGTGGTATTCGGTGGAAGATACAGCACCTTTATGAACTTAAATTCATCGAAGATATCATCTTCAAGTCCGGGGGGGTGAGCGGGTACATTGTGAAGGCATAGCAGACACTTTAAAGGCAATTTCTGTTCATGAAGATACTTCTTCACAGAAGGGCTGAAAACTTGGTTAACCCATTGCACAAAGAATTGCCTAGTGACCCAGGCCTTCGAGTTGGATCGCCAGAAAACATGAAGCTGATCCTTATCGACGTTGTGTGCCTTAAAGGCCCTAGGGTTCTCTGAATGGTAAACCAGTAAGGGCTTGACTTTAAAGTCCCCGCTAGCGTTGGCACATAGGGCAAGAGTCAACCGATCCTTCATTGGCTTATGCCCAGGCAATTTCTTCTCTTCGGCGGTGATGTAGGTTCGACTCGGCATCTTCTTCCAAAACAGCCCGGTTTCATCACAATTAAACACCTGCTGCTCTACTCAGCCTTCTTCCTGCACGATCTTTTCGAAGTTCTTGACAAAGTCAGCTGCAGCAGCCTTTGTGTCCGCACTAGCAGCCTCTCCGTGGCAAACAACTGAATGAATCCCGGACCGTTTCTTAAATTTCTCGAACCAGCCACGAGATGCCTTGAAATAATCTGAGGAATGCTCGGTTGAGCTCTCCCCAGCATCACCCCCAGAGCTCTCCTCCTTCAAGTCCGTAAAGATGGCGTGCGCCTTCTCGCAAATGACGGTCTCGGTGATGGTGTCGCCAACGATCTCTCTGTCCTTAATCCCCACACTAGTAGAAGTCGTTCCATCTCTTCTAAGATAGGGGTACGGCGTTTTGAAATTATGGTGATCCCCTTAGAAGGTTTCACTGCTTTAATAGCTTCCTTCTGTTTAAGGATTGTCGAGATCGTCGACATATTACGGCCATAGTGTTTAGCAAGTTCAGTCACGCGGATGCCACGCTTATGTTTTTCAATAATTTCCTGCTTAACTTCTAAAGAAAGCATTTCCTTCTTCCTTTTCTCACCACTACCACTACCACTGGCAAAACTAAGCCTTTTAGGACCCATACTTTACGTAAATTACCGTTAAAGGATGCACGTAAAAAATCACGATTAAAACAGAGTTAATAGCAGAACGCACAGAGCACAACCGCAAGAAGCCGACGAGAACAGAGGACTGACCCAAGCCGCGCTAATTGAGGGTCCCTCCGAGGTCGATTACTTCGTGTGTCGAAATAAAATTCAGGTGTAGAGTCAAAAATTTGCTCGAATTTTACTTCGGATGTTGGAAAATTCGGATGTTGATACGTTCGGATGTAGAGGTTCCACTGTATATATATATATATATACATATATATATATATGTATATACATATATATATATATATATATATATATATATATATATATATATATATATATATATATATATATATATAATGTATTGATTATGGTTATTGCTTATGTTTTAAGTTTTGTTAGAGGTTTGCTTGGAATTCATTTAAATGTGGTTGTTTTTAGGATTTATTTAGTTGTAAAGGATATATACTTGATAGGTTATAGTATAAAGTATAGTTAGCAAATCTTATTCAAGTTATAAGAAATAGTGTAAAGGAAAACAAATTACTTTAAATACTGTGTCCAAGAGTCCAGTTAGCGAAAAAAGGGGGAAGGTTTGTGCTGCGGG
>NC_090725.1:195062792-195075292 GCF_036898095.1 Palaemon carinicauda
CCTTCAAGCAAGAGAACTCTAACCCAAGACAGTGGAAGACCAGGGTACAGAGGCTATGGCACTACCGACGACTAGAGAACAATGGTTTGATTTTGGAGTGTCCTTCTCCTAGAAGAGCTGCTTACTATAGCTAAAGAGTCTCTTATACCCTTACCAGGAGGAAAGTGGCCACTGAACAATTAGTGCAGTAACCCCTTGAATGAAGAAGAATTGATTTGTAATCTGTGTTGTCAGGTGTATGAGGACAGAAGAGAATATGTATAGAATAGGCCAGACTATTCAGTGTGGATGTTTGTAGGCAAAGGAAAAATGAACCGTATCCAGAGAGAAGGATCCAATGTAGTACCATCTGGCCAGGGAGAAGACCCCTTAACTCTCTAGCTGTAGTATCTCCACAGAGTAACATAATTCACTAACCTGATGTATAATATGAGTTTTGTATGTAATTTCAGGCGATTTTATTTCCACATTTTACTTATCCTAGTCAATGTCTGATATGCTTGTTTCAATCTCCACTAAACTCTAATTCTAAAGAACCCGTATTGGAGATCATAGCTCTTAGATAATTTAATGATTCCTACTCATGAATCCTTTCTCCTTCCAATGACATTTCATCTTCTATTGTATACTCCATTCTCATCCTCTCTGTCTTTATTTTATTTATCTTCAGCCCAACATTGTGTGATATTTCATGCATTCTGATGAGCAAGCATTCCAAATCCTGTGGTGTTCTGCGTAACAAGGACAGCATGATCAGCCTACTCTAGGTGTGCTAAATTCCTATCACTAATCCAGTCCAATATTTTGCCACCATCTCCGACTGTTCTACACATTACAAAAACCATGAGGAGAATAAAGAACATACGTGACAACTCATTCCCTTGGAGTACTCCACTGTTCACTAGAAATTAATTTGATAAGACTCCCTTAACATTAACTTGGCACTTTCTATACTCATAAAGAGACTTGATAAAATTTACATACTTAAGAGGATTTCCATGATAAAGGAGGACTTTCCACAAAATTGTCCGGTGCACACTATCAAAGGCTTTTTCCTAGTCCACAGATGCCATCAAAAGTGGATTTCAATACTCTACTCATTGCTGTACAACATGTCATAAAACGAAAATTTTGTTAGTACAGCTTCTACCTTTTCTAAATCTCAGCTTTTCATCAATCTTTCTCTCCAGTCTCTTTAGAATGAGCATACTTATAGTTTCATAACAACTAACGTAAGTGTTATACCTGTAATTATTGCAATCAGTCATAGCTCCTTGTTTGGTCATTTCACCAACATTCCTAACTCCTAGTCGTCTGGTTTTGCAACTTCATGCCCAATTTTACAAAATAATATTGTAAGTAGTTTGGGAGTCACTTCATTTTCGGCCAGTATCATCTCGGTAGTTATTCTATCATATCCAGGGGCTCTCCATCTCTTTAGTTGTTTTAGGATAGCTTCGACTTCAAACACCCTAAATTCATTCATGGGTACATCAAGATCTTCATCAGCTTCATGTGTATTAATCAAATTAATCCCTCCGTATCTCCTATTTATAACCTCACTAAAATGTTCAATTCTACGTGTTTTTTTTTCTTCAATTTCTGATGTTAATCAGATCTATCTCTCTTTATAATGGGTATACTTCTTTTTCTTTGTCTCAGTCAAGATTTCGTTAATAATTCTATGAGCAATTTTTACACCAAAGGCGCTTCCTGAATTCAATGCTTTGTCAGCCTCATCTGCTTTATCATCTAAATGTTCTCTTCAGTCCTTCACGGTTTTCCTTTTGACCTCATTGTCAATTCTGGAATACTTAGCATGCTATACCTTGTAATTTTCAACACCTCCTCGGAAAACATTCAACAATCAATTCCTATCTTTGTCTCCTTTTATAGTATCCCAAGTATCACGTGATATCCATGGCTTTCTCTTTGTAAGTGCGTGTCCCAAGATTTCACTACCGACTGACTGATATATGTTCTCAATATCACACCATTCTTCATTAATTGTCTGTTCTTCTTCTCTTAACGTCTCTAAGACTGCAAATCGATTCCTACTTCAATTGCAAAGGTTTTGCTGTGCTCTTGTTCTAAAAGCTTAGCTATATTAAACTGAGGTATTATATCTACCTATCTGTAGAGTGCTTTCAGTTTTAATTTCAGTGTGGCAATGAGGATTTGGTGATCACCACCAATATCTGCACCTTTATAACTTCTTACATTTCTCAGAGTCCTCTATCTCTCTTTATTAATGGTAATGTGATCTATTTGATTTTTTAAAATTACCACAGGGTGAAATCCATGTATACTTGTGGATGCTCTGTTGTTGAAAAAGAGAATCTCAAATGACAGGATTGTGTGCCTAACAGAAATTTATAAAATGTGCTTCATTTTCATTTTTAACTTCACCAGGACCCTCGGCACCCATCACATTTTCTATCACTTCCAACTTTATCATTGAAATTGCCAATTATAATTCTTATATATCTCTGGAATCTCATCTTTTAAACTCTACAGTTCATCATAGTATTCATTTTTACTTCCTTTAGGGGAACCGTTTGTTGGGGGCATAGCAAACTATTACACTCATATTGCACTGCTTTGATTTGAACTTTGCTAGTAACAATCTACTAATTTACTTCCCAATCTGATTCCTGGTTCTAACATTCCAAATACTTATTCTCAATTTTTCTGTAGTATTTATAAACCGGGAGACTTTTAGCACCCTGCTACGCCCGGGACTGTGGACCATATTTTCAATTTCTCTTTCCATGACTGACTAAATCGATAGAGGATTTATTGTCTAGATACATCAAAGGATAGCCTGTTTCTTGTGAGGTGCAATGACTATCAAACTAAGGCAAGTGACCCCTGTCAGTCCATACTAATTCTATTAAGATCAACTGCCAGGCACCAGGAGTAAAAGCCAAAGAGACAGTTTGTCCATCACCTTCCTTAAGTGTTATGGAATCTTGTTGAAAGGTATGTTTCCACGTGGTTGGAAGTTGCATGAAGGTTCTAAACTAGAAATTATTCTTTTATTTAATGTTATGAGAGGAGGTGGGTGAAGTTAGCTGAGAGGGTTGCCTCCTTAGGTGACGATAGAACACCTCTTCAAAACTACCACGTTGGAAAGCTTGACACCGCTAGAGCCATGCCCCTACCCCTCAAGAATGATGAACTGGAAGTTTCTAGAATGAATTAGGATACATATAAGGATATGCAATTGCATAGGAGACAGAGATCAGCCTGACATTCTACAAGATCTGTGCTTCCGCCAGTCCATTCTCCTGCATCTATCCAGCCAATACGCATTTCTTCTCCAACGTGCATAGTGTTTTCTATAAACCGTTAATAGTGGTTTCTCTCCAACGTATACCGTGTATAGTGTTGCTCAAAAATTGGTGATATTATTGTGTGTTTAATTTAAATTAAAAGTGAAGTGTTTTGATGTGAATACATTTTATATGGTAAATTTTTTGTTACTGGCCCTGTGAAATTTGGTTATAAAGTGAAGTGTATTTATTTTTGCTGAACCGTTCAGTAACCGTGTGTGAGCCTAACAGTCATAAGAGTAACACATATACGTATATTTTCTATGGTGTCAAAGAGTCATTTTTTTCACTAATCGTCAAAATTGAACCTTTTCATAAATTAATTTCTAGTGAAACAAGTGATTGTTTAATTTTTGAAGTGTCGTTTTTTCTTAGTCTAAGTTCTAATTCAGATTTAAATTTCCAGTGATTTATTTTTGGTATTATTTTTGAATTGTTATTTTTATAGAATATATTTTTATAAAGTGTGTATTATTTTTCCAACCACTTGCTTGTATCCCCTGACTTACATCCAAAGTAATAGGTTGATTTAAGAATAGTTCCCGTTAAAAGTATTGGAATCACCCAGTTTGGTTTTGAGTGTAACGTTGCAAGACCTTTAGATATTCAGTGCTCATATATATTACTGTCTGGGAGTTGCGTATTATTTTCAGAATTCGGTGGTTTTTCTTGTGTATTAGATTATGTAATATAAAGAAAGTGAGTTTTGAAGCTTGGGAATTTACGAAATTTGCTAGTGGTAATATATTTTTGGGGGGTACCTATACCCTAGGAATCGAGCGAGTCTGTTATAAATATTGGTGATAACAGGGGTGTGTTTTGATTAAAGGTTTGAGAAGTTTAGTGTTGATAGAATGCCGTGTATTGTTAGGATATATTTTTGGAGAGGTAAAATTTTTTGTAAAGTACAAGATGGCGCAATTGGATGTACCGGAGATTTAGGAAAACCCAATTGTATCAGAATTGTCGGAAGCTAATGTAACTAAAGCTCAGTGGCTCGTTATTTTAGTGGCCATGCAACTGGTGGAATGATTCAAACCCAAATCAGGTGTCTAGCCTTAGAAGCGTTGATAAACTCAGGAAAGTTGCCAGAATAGCATATTACAGCAGCTCGCAACCTTTTGGAGAAGGCTGAAGAAGAATTCGTAGAGAAGCAAGAATCACATGACCCACAAACTAAAGGAATGAAAGTGAAAATGAATGTAGAGTCTGAGATTAGATGAATTGCAGCAAAAGAGAATTTGATCAAGTTGAAGATGATGGCATAACAGGAGGAACGGGAAGAAAGAGAGAGAGAAGAGGTAAGAGAAATAGCAAGACATGCAAGAGATGAAGCAAGACAAATTGCAAGACATGCAAGGGAAATAGAAGCAAGAGAAATTGTAAGACAGGAAGAAAGAGAGCTAGAAGAGGCAAGAGAAATTGCAAAATGGAAAGAGAGAAAGAAGAAGCAAGATAAATTGCAAGATATGCAAGGGAATTGGAACTGTTTAATGCTCATGCAAAATTATCGTCAACACAGACAGGTCTGACCCCGGCTATTAAAGATCCTTTGTTTGTTGTGGCAAATACACAGATAATGATCCCGAAATTCACAGAAGAAGCTCCCGACAAGTTCTTTGATAATTTTGAAGTGGTCGTATCTACTATGGAATGGCCAGAAGATGAATGGCTTCTGTTATTGCAGGGTGTCCTTATTGGAGAAGGACGCAGTGTGTATCTTGCCTAGTCCCAGGACCAGAGGAAGAAGTGTCAAAAAATTAAGAGGAATGTGCTGCAAGTGTATCAGATGACCCTTTAATATTATAAGGAAAGATTTCAAAATTTGTGGAACGATGAGAAAATTGCTTTTCTTGATTACTCTTATAAGATACGACGAGGTTTTAGGAGATGGATAGAGGCTGCCAAAGTGAGAGAGATGGCTGATTTAGAAGAGCTAATAGTGCTGGTACAATATTTACGAGGAATTCCTGAACATATTCGAATGTAACTGAGAGGGAGAGAGGTGAAGAAACTTCATAGAGCCGCTTCGTTGAGTGAAGATTATAATATCATTAGTTGTAAACCCTCCTCGGGTATGAAGTTTCACCCGTCCTTCCGACCAAGTGTCCATTATTCGCTGAACCATGGAAACCAGTTCAGTAATGACAATGGGAACAAGTTCAATAGTTACAGCAGAAGTACCACTTGTACTATTCCAAAGCAGAAGGGGCTGAATGTGACAGTACCACAACAACAATCGTCGAGTCGTCCTCCTTCCGGTGTTGTGAAATACATGCTGAAAAATAATATCATCTGTTATAAGTGTGAAAAGAAAGGCCATATAAGTAGTGAATGCTGGTCTAACCAACCGAAATCAGTTGCCCAAGTGGTTAAGAGTAATTCAACTCCACAGAATATAAAGACGAAGATTCAAATAGGAAAGGTCTACGAGGAGAATAAACCAGTTAACATTTACACGACGAATAGGACAATCCAAAACAGCGTGGATGCCTTTAAACCGTATATTCATATAGGTATGTTAGCCTCTCTGGATGGGCGTGGGCAGAACCCAGTCAAGATGGTTCGCAACATGAAATGTAATCATAGTGTGGTGACGTGAGGCGTACACCTGGCGGTGGAACAATCTCTAACAGGAGGTTCTGTAATTTTGAGGGGAATACGAGGTCAGGAGGTTACTCCTGTTTACCGTTTGAAACAGTCATGCAAGTTAGTGAGAGGTCATTTTGATTTTGCGGTAAAGGATTTAATGACTGTCGAAGGAGTAATAGTCCTACTGGGAAATGAGGTTGTAGGAGGGCCGTTTGTGCCTTTTCCCATTGTAATGGAGAAACCACTGAAGTATAGTCCTACGACTGAACTCAAGAAGAACTATCCATATCTGTTTCCTAGTTGTGTGATGACTAGGATTATGACAAAGAAAGTGGCTGCTAAAGAAGACAGAGAAACAGAAGGAACGATGAACTTGATTTATTTGTTTATAGAAGAAGAGGTTCCCAGGATGGTGTGCAACAGGAGAGCTCCCGAGAGAGCCCAAGAGAAGAGCAATAGCAGATGAATGAACAGGAAGACAAGGAAACTATGGACTTGGAAGAAAAGGAAATCTCAGAATTAGAGGTAGGAGAAGTGAGCCGGAAAAGGCTGATAAGATTGCAATGGAAGGATACGACGTTAACGGAATTATTGTACTGTGTAGTGGATGAAACGGAGGTGCAGCAGTTTCCCACCTGTTATTACATCAAGGATGGATTGTTTATGAGGATGCTTCCCCGCCGATATCCCTGGGAATGTTGAATGGGTGATAAACCATCAGATATTGATTCCCCACCGTTCAGAAGACAGGCAATTACTGTAGCGCATGAGACGAGACAAATGGGAATAAGAAAAACGACAGAGAAAATCATGAGACACTTTTTGTGGCATGGCATGCATAAGGATGGGAGCCAGTTTTGACGTGCATGTCACGTTTGTCAGATGGCTGGAAATCTAACGAGTACATCAAGAAAGCTCCCTATACCGGATTGAAGTACGAGGAGAACCCTTTAGCAAGGTAATGATCAACATTGTGGGACCGTTACCGAGAAAGAAAAAAGGCCACGGATATAAGTTAACTTTGATGTGTCTAGGGACAAGATACTCAGAAGTGATACCCGTCAGGAACATCAGTGCCAAAGTAATCGTCGAGAAGTTACCAGACTTTTCTACCAAGTTTGGTATACCGGAAATCGTTCAGAGTGACCGAGAAACAAATGTCATGTCCAAACTGTTTTAGGACGTGATGAAACTATTGGATGAGAGACAACAGCTGTCTACGGCCCATCACCCAGAGACCCAAGGTGCATTAGAGAGATTTCATCAAACCCTACACAGTATACTAACTAAATACTGCAACGTCACAGGAAATGAATGGGACATCGGAATATTTTTGATGTTATATGAGGTATGCAATGCTTATCAAGAGCACATGGGATGTAGCCCGAATGAAATGGTGTTTGGACGAGAAGTAAGAGAATCGATTAAAATGTTGGCAAAAAATGGAAAGCTCATGAGGAAACGAATGAACAATTTGTCAAGAGCTTGAGTAAAGAATCGGCTAGATAAGAAAATATTCTCACAAAAATCTGAAAACAAGCCAAGGAAAGATGAAGAAAAGATTTCATATGAAAAGTAAGAACAGACAGTTTGATGTAGGACAGTAGGTGTTTTTTTTTTTTTACCGATAAGGAGACTCCCTCTCACCAACAAGTTCCAAGGACCATTCAGATCAGTGACCTCACCTACGTTATCAAAACACCAGTAATAAGCAAAAGTCAAAGGAAAGTACACCTCAACTTATTGGAACTGTACTTAAGCGAAAACGAGACCGAAGCTTCACAGGTGTGTATGGCTCAAACCCTTCAATCCACAGAAGACAACCGTGGATATGAGGTAGGGGCTGTAAGCAAAATGAATAATTCGTCCAACATTAGAAACTTAGGAGAGAAATTAACTCATTTGAATAAAGAACAGAAAGAAGAATTAACCGGATTGATTAAAAGTTTCCCTGAAATTGTCTCAGATGTCCCAAACGAACCAACTTGACTAGGCATGAGATACAACTTAAGACCTTGGAAAGACCATTCAAACAACACGGTTATCGACTGTCGCCATGTCTCCAAGAGGTAATGAGAAAAGAAGTGGATTATTTATTGCAAAACAGATTAGCCGAAGAAATCTTTAGACCTTACAGCTCTCCATACTTGCTCGTGAAAAAATCCGACAGATCTTTCGGGTGTACACGGACTATCAAAAGTTGACTTCAATCTGTAAGGCTGACAATTATTCATTGCCCCTCATAGACTAACTACTTGACAACATTGCACAAGCGAGGTTTATCTCTAAGATCGTCTTGTTAAAGGTTATTATCAAATTCCTTTGGACGACAACGGAAAACTATTACCAGTTTTTATAGCCGCATTTGGGTTATATCAATACACAGTCATGCCATTTAGTCTTATAAATGCACCCGCTGCCTTCTAACGAGTAATGGATAACGTTCTAGGATTGATTGAAGGAGTAGGTGTATATCTCGACAATATTGTGACATATTCATCAACCTGGGAAGAACATCTCCGAATCCTGGAGAGGGTATTTCAAAAGTTGCGAGGAGAACATCTGACGATTAACCTGGAGAAGAGCGAATTTGGAAAAGCAACAGTTTGATAGTTAGGATTTGAAGATGGGAAAGGGCAAATCACCCTGGTAGCCGATAATGTTGAAGGAAAAAGGAAAGCTTCACCTCCCCTCTAAACAAGAAAGCAGTTATGATGGTTTTTAGGAATGGCAAGATTCTACAGACAGTTTTGCCCGAATTTTTCAACTGTAGTCGCTCCGTTAACAAATTTGAGTATCCTCAATGAAAAAGTTGGTATGGACCAGCCAGTTCCAGGAATCTTTCGACAAGGTAAATACCATATTAACTTCAAAATCGGTATTGCAAGCACCAGATTTCAACAAGAAATTCCTTATCCAAGTGGATGCGTCAGAAAATTGGATTGGAGCTGTTCTATTGCAAGAAGCAAGGAAGAATTCTTCATCGGGTCTGTTTTATGTCGGTGAAGCTGAATAAGCATGACAGTTGAAAGGAACTGCTAGTGCTAATCACAGCAATAGGGAAGTTTGAAGTTTATGTAAATTACGGTTTACTCAGATTACAATCTTTAACTTTTGTTAATAAAATGAAGAATAATAATCAAAGGTTAACTCGATGGTCGTATATGTAAAGCATATATCTGATAAGGAGAATGGGGTTGCAGATTACTATCTCGGGCTGAATTGGTGGATTCGGGACCGGAATAAATATTTTTTTGGGGGGAGCTATTTTTCGAAGCTGGTCTGACATAGTAGTAGATTGTTTTATTCAAGTATTTTATCTATGTATTTAAGAGATGCATAGCCAGCTCGTAAGGTGAGTTCCACTCACATAGGATTAATTAAATGTCTGTTAATTACATAGGACTGTCGTTATTTATTTAATTGTATTTTTATTCATTTCCATATATGTAAATTTATATTATTTGAAAGAATAAAATTTTATTACACGTAATTTGGTTATGAAGTCTTATGTAAACTTGTTAAAAGGTATGCTGTATGACATTCACAAGGAATTACATTATGTTTCCACAAAGTTGGAAGTTGCATGAAGGTTCTACACTATAAATGATTTTTTTTTTATACAATGTTATGAGAGGAGATGGGCGGAGTGTACCTGAGAGGGTTGCCTCGTCAGGCGACGATAGAACCATACTTTAAAACTGCCAAGTTGGCAGCCTTGACGATGCTAGAGCCATGCCTCCACCCTTCGAAAATGATAAACTGGGAGTTCCTGGAATTAATGAAGATGCATTCAAGTATATACGATTGCATAGAAGACAGCGATCAGCCTGACATTCCACAAGATTTGAGCTTCCGCCAGTCCTCTCTCCTACATCTATCCAGCCACTACACTACGTATTTCCTCTCCAATGTGTAAAGTGTTCCTCTTAAATGTG
Source organism: Palaemon carinicauda (assembly GCF_036898095.1). Classification (NCBI taxonomy): domain Eukaryota; kingdom Metazoa; phylum Arthropoda; class Malacostraca; order Decapoda; family Palaemonidae; genus Palaemon; species Palaemon carinicauda. Next base: position 195,072,658 of record NC_090725.1, read on the forward strand.
AATAGTGATTTCTCTCCAACGTATACTGTGTATAGCGTTTTTCAAACATCGGTGATATTTTTGTGTTCAATTTAGAAGTGAAGTGGGTTAATGTAAATACATATTATATAGTATCATTTTTTGTGACTGGCCCTGTGAGATTTGGTGAAAAATTGAAGTGTATTTATTTTTGCTTAACCGTTTGGTAATCTAGTGTAAGCCCTAAGGTCGTAGGAGCCACATATATGTATATTTAAATGTAAATCTGATTTATTTTCTATAGTGTCAAAGGGTAAATTTTTTTCGTTAATCGTCTAAATTAAAAATTTTCATAAATTGATTTCTAATGAAACAAATGATTAGCGGACAAACATACGATCAGATCCCCCATATATATATATATATATATATATATATATATATATATATATATATATATATATATATATATATATATATATATATGAGTGTGTGTGTTATATATATATATACACAGTATATGTATATATATATATATATATATATATATATATATATATATATATATATATATATATATATATATATATATATATATATATATATATATATATATATATATATATATATATATATATATATATGTATATATATATATATATATATATATATATATATATATATATATATATACATATATATAACATATATATATATATATATATATATATATATATATATATATACAGTATATATACATGTATATATATATATATATATATATATATATATATATGTATATATATATATATATATATATATATATATATATATATATATATATATATATATATATATATATATATATATATATATATATATATATATATAGGCATATGTTTACCCGCTAATCATTACTCAGAGAAAGATTCTCCAAATTTACATTTAAGGTTTAATGTATTATTGATGCACATATATTGAATTTTCCTATTTCTTCAAATAATAACCAATATATTTGTTTGATATAGGATTTTTATTTTTTTTGGCATTTTTAAAGATTTTTGGGTGATATTAGTATTTAAAACAATCAATGGAGTAATTTAATGGATTTCAATGAGAATACCTTTACAAGTATGAATATAAGACTACTTATCATTTTTTCTATTAAACGTTTTAGGAGTAGGAAGGATGGTACTATTACTTGATTAAACTTCCTAAAATATAAAAATGGACTTAAATATTAAGAAAAGTCAAAGTGCTAGCAATTTTTTTTCTTTCGTATACATTCAAGGACAAAAAAAAAAAAAAAAAAAACATATCATGGAATAGGTATACTGATAGTGCAGCCAAAGGTATAAAATTTTTTGTTATGCAGAAAATGCAATTGAAAATTAAGAAAATGGTGGTCTTTGATACTTCTTTTGGTGTGCGTTCAGATTTGCTACATATGGCATATATCGTGTACGTTTTTAATCTTTTTTTTAACATTATCCCCCCAAGAATTTCTCCATTATAATGTAAATACTTCTTGAGAGATATATGAAGTTTTTTGTTTAATTTTGCCAATAATTTTTCACAGATTTATACTAGTAATCCTCTAAAAAGGCTAATCTGTTTTTGAAATATCGTAAAGAGGCAGTAGCTACACGCCCCTCCTGAAAAGAAAAAGAAAATGAGGCCCTTACTGCCCCGAATCCTTATTTGACGTGGTCGATAAATGGTCGATACAAGCGCAAGATTAATACGGTGAGCAAAATCAAGGTATGTAAGCAGAGGGAATATTCATACTACAATTAACACTTATATAAGAACTTTGTAGAGTTTGGGAAGTGGGAAGATTACATAACCTTTTTTTTTTTTTTTTTTTTTTTTTTTTTTTTTTTTTTTTAATAAAACCACAGACGTACTGATAATTGCTGGCATGCAAGTACAAGTGTTGTAATGGCCTATAATTGAAAGACGTAAAATGATTTAAGTTATAATGAAAATCACCGAAAGCTAAAATTCTTTTATTTCACTCCATGAACTTTCTCTTGGTCTACTTTTATTTCACATATTGTGAACAAATAAATAAATCGATTTAACCTTTCTGATTAGTTACGTTTTCTTGTCCCTTATTATGGTGTCTTAGAATATAAGATTGGAGACATGAAGGAATTTTGAGTTCCTTAATGGAAAGAGATGGCGTTTGGTAAAACCTCGTCAATTATTTTTCCATTCCATCTCTTTCTTCCGTATGTGTAAGGAACGGCATTATTTGTAAAATGTATAATAGCTTACTTGTTGTCTTATCTAAAGCATTATATTTAACAAGATTAGTGAATCAGAGAAATAGAGGCAAATTTTAAACTTTGAATAGAATCAGAATCCTTTTACCTCCTTTTGGGACTCTCGAGCCTTGCTGTGGTCAATTTCCTCTTGCATCAACCCTCAAGATATTTTCATGATTCAATCCCTAATAATTTATTTTACATTGCAAAGGGTATGAATTTTCTTTATTTATTCGGATGTTGGGCCAAAAGTTTGATCATTTTGAACACTTGAAACCAAATCGTATCGAATAGGAATTACGTTAAATTTCTAGTAGCACGAAGCCATTGGCGTTTTATTATGATAAACATTTAATTGGAGCTCACTAAAATCAACTAGGTTATAAATAATAGTATTATGGTTTATT
>NC_090725.1:195080292-195090292 GCF_036898095.1 Palaemon carinicauda
CATCAACATAAGACATTGCTATCATCACGTTTATTTAAAAAACGTCGAAAGAAGAAATGATGTCTGTTCAAACAACTTCAATGTCAAGGGAAAAAAAAATTCTACTCATCAACTCGAGGGATGTCATGTATGCAGGGGTAAGGAGGAACACTTTTGAAAACTACCTCTTCATGTACCACATGTATGTGTGCCTGATGATGTTCAGACACTGCGCCATTAACAATGCTTTGTATCACAACTGTTAAACTTAACCATCTTTACTCGGTAAGGACCCAAATACGCTGGCTCTAGTTTGTGTTTCCTAGGTTGTAATCGTTTCAAATACACACGATCGCCCATAAATACTTTTACCAGTGCGGTTTTGAACCGACCATCATACTTTTAGCTGGGATTTTCAATAGCTCTTTTCAAAAACCTTTCAGTGGTGTTCATTACTCTCCTCAATAAATTTAATAAATATACACTATATTGCTCAGTTGAATAATTTGGCAATTGTTGCGAATTAATGAGAACCGTATGTGGTAACACAGGATCCTGTCCATACACTAAAAAGAAAGGTGTGTCCCTGAGCGAAGCATTATATGCAATGTTCAAAGCTAGCTCAGCTGTAGGAAGCATAGCATACCAATGAAGGGGGTCATCAGCGACTAAGTAATGCAAAATTCGCACTACTTCCATATTGTGCTATTCTACTAAGCCATTTGCTGAAGGCCTATATGCGGTCACTGAAAAGTGTTCAATTTTCATCAAGTCCGTAACCGATTTCACCACCTTATTTATAAATATAAGATCATTATCCATTATCAAAATTTTCGGGCAACCAAACCTAGTATTGGAAGACCACAGTGCCTGGGCTAATGAATTTGCAGATTTATCCAACATTGCGTAAGTATGAGTGTACCGAGTAAATGCATCCACAAGTACACATATCTACTTATGTTGGGTTAACCCAGTAGGAAATGGTCCTACAACAGGTGAGGGACTTATCAACTCGAGTGCTCATCGGCAACTAACTACTGCCTTCGTTATCAATATGCAGCCATTGCAAAACATGCAGACACATAGGTTTTTGTGGAATACTCATGAATATTGAATTAATTTACCTTGATATACAAGACATCTACATACACGAATTAGGACATATATATATATATATATATATATATATATATATATATATATATATATATATATATATATATATATATATGTATGTATGTATATATATATATACATACATATATATATATATATATATATATATATATATATATATATATATATATATATATATATATATATATATATATATATATATATATATATATATATATATATATATATATATATAACTTGATTTACATTCGCTTTGAGCGCTTTCAGTACTAATGTAGATCATGAGAAGAGTGGAAAATTAGCATTAGGTAAATTTGGAAAAAGGCAAAATGAATAACAGAGGATACATTTATTTACTGGTTGTTATTGTCTCCCTGCAGCAAGCCAAAAAGATCCACAGGGGTGGAAAGAAGCACTTACACTCAAAGGCACATATACACTTGAATATTATTTTCTGATTCAGTTCACAAACCTTCACTCTAAATGCAAAAAAACTGTACCCTGCCCTGAGTCTTGAAACATGTGAAATAGAAGTAATTTGATGGCCTATTTTTCCTATCCCACAGGAATTTTACGTTATTAAATTATTAAGACAATGACAATGGAGGGAGCAGTGATGTATTGTAGCAAATTATAAGTTATTAGATAGGGATCATTACCTTCGAAGCATAGAATAAATACTAAGGCACTTGCTAACTCACTATTACCCTTATGTTATTCAGACTTACTCCTTCCAATATATCGGGTATACTATCCGGAGATAGAATATATATGTAAGACATAATCAAATAAATGAGGGGAGTTGTAATACAAAAGGGTATATTTAACCAAATATAGTTATTTTATCACACAAAGTTACATGGTTAGAACAGATATTTAACAGTGGTAAAAGAGGTTAGACACGCACAAAACGAAATAAAAGAAATGCAAAGTATGGGTGACTTGAGGTTTGCTTCAATAGCAAATAATTGCAATGGGGCTAGACACATAGTCTTTTGACCTAAGACTGGCCTAGTCTCTAAAGCATAAATTGTTAACTAAATTTATACACACAATCCCACACACTCAGTTGATATGAAACTCCAACCTAATCTAAAAATGAGGGGAGACTTTAATTGGCCATGTGATTTACCTGGCAAATGGCAAAGGGTTGGATAGTTTGTACGTTTGTAAATTGGACTGGCTTGTTTCTTGCTATTATCCTGCCTTCTGGTCTGTACAGGCTTGCTGTCCTCCTCTAGTAGGCAGAGATTGAAAGGAACACGTCGAAGTTGGGGCGAGCTAGGTCGACCTGTCTGGTCTCGTACTCAAAGTGCTGTCAAAACGGCGGTGTTTGCACGAATGGGGGTGACTCTAAGGTCAAAAGCCGTCACTTGGGATCAGCTTCCAAGACAGGTGAGGATCGTTGTGCATAGGATAACACAGTTGAGGTTCCATATCGGGACTTTAGGAGGCAGGATTTTGTGCAAAATACGAAGAGAAATCTTGCAGCTTTAAGGGAATATACATACATAGTAATCCTACCTAATGTGGCTTACAAAAAATTAATAATTAAAATGAGAACGTAGAAGGCTGGTGTTATGGGCATACATCTTAAAATTAATCAGACCTGAATAGGTACTGAGAGATAAAAGCTGCTTATAAGTCCGTAGCAATGAAATTAGGTAAAGTTTTACTGTATTACAGATTATCATTTCGAACAGAAAATATGTGTTTTCCTGTAGTAAATAACGTGATGTGACCGAATTTGACCTTCATTTCAACCGCAAATCAACAGAACAACCAATTCGACTAACTTTAAGTAGCCGAACTGGTTGCTGTTATTACGGATGAAATGAAGGTGAAAACCGGTTAAATCACGTTATTTTCTACAGGAAAATATATATTTTCTGTTAGAATGTTTAAATATAAAGTCTTATATTATATATGTTTTGTTAAAATGTTTAAATATAATGACTTTTTCAAATTCCGTGTCACTTCACTCCCACATGTACTGCGAACGATAACATTAGCAACGTTACCAATGATACACAGCGTTACCAACGTTTCGGTGGGATTGCTAACGTTAGCAATGCTACGGTAATATTATCATGTGTATTTTAAAGAATTTTTTCATATACCCTTTACACAATATACAAATAGGTACAAAAGGGGTACAGAACCTAACAAACCCACCTAACCTAACCTAGAAGTTCCCAGGTCACAAACCCAATATAATGTCTTTTGTTATATATATCATGTTAATCCGTGTCACTTCACTCACGTTATGATAACGTTAGTACTGTTACAATAACGTTAGCCACACTATATATAATGGTTCTTGTTCCGCCACTGGCTCGCTTCGCTCGCATGGAGATAAAACATCAAGGTCGTATGTACTGGCAAGCAGTAATGTTGAGCTGTGCACGCTAACATTAGCAATGTTACGCTAACATTAGCAACGTTAAATATAATGGTTCTTGTTCCGCCACTGGCTCGCTTACGATCACAGGAAAATAAAACATCAAGCTCATATGCACTGGCAAGCGTTAATGTTGAGCTCGCACTCTAACAAAATATAGTAAAACTAACTAATCAAAATTCAAGAAATCAATGACTTACTTTTATGACCGTAACGACGAAACTTGTGGGTCACGGGGGTGTTGTGACTGTGAGTCTGTGGCGTATTAACTTCTTTGCCTTAGTTTAGTACTCCACTTGGAACACTGTAAAAGTTGGTATATTACATTATGAGATTTAAAAAATTATCAACATTGGAATTCACCAAAATACTTTCAAGTATAGATTACTGAAGTCGTTACAATTTTCTAAATGTTCCATCGTAAAATTCACAAAAAAACGTCACTTGAACTGACAAAGACTTGACTTGGACAAAGGTTTCCATGGAAAAGGGTTTGTTGGAAGGTGGGGCTTGGGAAATATTAACCACCCCTGTGCAAACTTTACATACGTATGTGTTCGTGATTGGTTAATGGAAAAGCAACGGAGTTTAGAGAGTAAACATGAATAAACCAGAATGAGAAACTTGTCCAGAGCAAGTATTTATGTGAAATCTTGGCATGACAAGGTAATAACAAAATTTATAAAAGTAATATAGGAAGATAAAATGGAATGCATGATAAATAATATTTAATGGGAATATAAAATGGGGTGATATTATAAGGTATCGGATAATAAAACATGTAATACTGGGGTCAATCGTAATATGTATACGAGGGTATTACATAAAAGGAATGGTATAGTTGAACTGGATCAAGTAATATACTTGAATAAAGTGGGTGAAGAAGTCGAACAGTTACATTTCACAGTTAGAGAAGAAGAAATCCTACTGGTGGAGGTGGAATCTCTGCGTAGGGAGACGGGGTTTTTGCGCAGAAGGTCGAAACCTGCTATGTACAAACGAACGGACGAGAGCGACTTCAACCGACAAGTAGAATGGCAAAAAATAAATAAAAAACATTGCTAATGTTAGCATGTTACGCTAACATTCCGCAGCTCTACATCACACGTTAGCCTTTGCAACGGCGCCTCCAAAGTTTATCCAGTTATATTGTTTTGTCTTTTCCTCTGTTTATTATATATACAAGAAGGTAGTGTATAGAGAAGAAAAGGCTTGTTTTAATAATTATATATCGTTTCCCCATTATGTTTTCCCCACCCAAAACCCCGAGTTCCCACTGGGGGTCCCCCATTATCGTAGGATATAGATATACATATATTTCCGAAACTGTTCATTTGCGATGGGAACGAGTGTTATTTTCGAAGGGAGCGGAATTTTTTCTATAGCAAATAGTCGTTGTTTCCTAGGTTACATTTCCCTGTAATACAGTAAAATGATACCTGAAATTATATTCAAAACCAGTGTAGTTTAAAAAAAGAACCATTGTACAACGACATATTGACAAGTTAAATTCAGCAGTCTACCAGTCTTTCGGTATAGAAAATGTGAAATGTGAGAACGAAAGCTTTAGGGGTAACTACAATATTGGGAGGGACACCAAATACAAGAGAAAAGAAGCAGTGAGAAGAAAAATTCTTCACAGTTTGCAAAGGCCTGGTGAGATAGGCAAAAATTCCTAAAATAAATTAGACCTGAATTGGTACTGAGAGATAAAAGTACGTTACTTATAAGCTAGCAATACGAAAATTATATTCAAACCCAATGAAAGAATTTTTCTCAAAACACGTACCTTGAGGAAAGAACCGGCACACGCGCTCATACCTTTGACTTTGCGTTTATACCACTGTGACGTCACAGGAACATGGCGGATTTATCAGCAACAACTTTAAAGTAGTTTACCCATACCTTAGTAGAAAAAACCTAATGTGTTATGTTATCTTGAAGGGTTTGAGCTCGTGTATTGAAAGTTGTAAGTGAAGTAAAATTTAGGACTAAAAGGTGTTTTGAGCTCAAATTGAAAATGGACAGCAAATACAAGACGGGAATAAGGTCGAAAGGAAAGTTAGTTAGAAACGAGGACGTAGAGACTTCCTCAGATGACAAAGTTGAAATGGAGCCAGCAGACTGTGCCGTATGCACTAAGATGGTAACAAAGAAGTAGTATGGAATCGCCTGCTACTATTGTGAGCGTTGGTACCACATCAGTTGTGGTAAAATGAATAGAAAAAATTAGAAAAGGCTGCAGACCAAAAAAAGTATCTCTTGGTTTTGTAGAGGATGCAAGGGATCCTATAAGAATATGAAGGTATAGTATAAAAAATTTGAAGGAGATTAATGATAGGCTAGTGGATAGGCTAAAGATACTTGAACAGGGTATATAAGAAATAAAGGATACAATAGGCGTGGTATAGGCAGGACAACGCGTAAATGTGCTAGTAGAAGACATTAAGGGAGAGGTTAGAGAAGAGGTTAAAGAGATATGGAAAAAAAAAAAGGAAAAACAATCTGGTAATATACAATGTTGTGGAATGCATGGAGAAAAGCGCAGAGAAAAGACAACAGAAGGATAAGGATATATGTGGACAGCTGTTCAAAGATAATATTGGGGGTCACTGGGGTTGAAGTAATGGAAACAATTAGGTTAGGTAGGTTAGAAATAGGGAATGTGGCCACTGATATCGAAGACGTTAGAAAGCAAAGAAACAAACTAAGGGTAACACTAGTAGAAATAAATAGTGATAGGGAAAAGTGGGCAATCATAGGATAAGGTAAGACTCTAAGAAATTATCCGGAAACAAGGGAAATCAGAATCTTCATAGCATCAGATCTAATGATGAGAGAGAGAGAGAGAGAGAGAGAGAGAGAGAGAGAGAGAGAGAGAGAGAGAGAGAGAGAGAGTGAGAGAGAGAGAGAGAAGGGGGGGGGGGTCGGGGTTGCATTGGGGAATAATTACTAATAGAGACAAAATGGTAAAGATAGATGGTACCTATATAAAGGAAAGTTCCGACAGAGGGGAAGCCACGCATTGAATATAAGGGAAGAGGAAAAATACAACCACAGAATAAACGAAAACCAAGATTTATTTGTTGAACATACAATTGCATAACAAAAACGAAAACTGATGAAAGTTGAGAAGGAATTAAATAGTAGAAATAAACATTTTTGTCTGGCAGAAACGTACTAAAATTTATATAGATTAAACTTAAGTAAGGGTATTAAAAAAAAAATGATGAATATGAATAAGAAAGGAGGAGGTTTAATGATACTTTATAGCAATAGTGATAGTCTAGAATTGGAAAAGAAACTGAAAGTAAAGACATAATGTATGTTAAGTGCAATGAATATAATCCTATCTTTAGATTATTGTTGGTCTAGTTTTCAGCAAGGAACACTGAAGAAGGCAAAAGTAGGAACAAGGCAATAAGACAGGAATGTAAAAAAAAAAAATGTGATTAGATTTTAGATTGGATGAATGATCATGGTTAGGCTTATTGAATAGAGATTTAAGATGTAAAGGGGTCCACATATGGGAAAGCTTTCAACAAAAATGTGTGATAGACAACGTGCTAGTAAATGAACAAATGTACAAAACCTTTAAGTAAATAAATATAGACGATGAAAAATCCAACTTTGGAATCTCGGGTCATAATCTGATCACTAGAGAACTGGAATTCAAGATTGATCAAAATAAAAACTTTAATATAGGAAGATGGGAAGAAGTAGAATACTTCAGGACGGATGGAAATAGTTTAAACGAATATACAAGAAGGGTAAAGGAAATTGCAAGAGATAGAAAAATAGACAGAATAATAGGAATGGACCTGATAATGAAAGAGCCTTCAGAAAAAAAAGCAAAAATATTCCAAAAGGAGACTACTTACTGAAGTATAGTTACATGAGCAACCTTGAATGAATGATTAAATAAGAAAAGGAATAAAGTAAAGGAGCGATCTAAACAGGAAGAAAATAAATGAAATCAATATAGACGTAAAAAAGTATTAGATGAGAGATATGATTAAAAGAAGAGAGAAATGCAAGAATTGATAAAGAAGGAAATTACTATGTTTGTAAAAAAAAGGCAACAGAAGAAATAAAAAAGGGATGCGAATAAAAAAAAAATCCAAGAAACCATAGACAGAATAAGGAACAGACAGAAAGCCCATGGCAAGGTAATGCAACTTTTTGGAGAGCAACGAACTAAGCTAAATAATGAAGAAACAAAAGAAGAATTAGTTAAATACTGGCAAACCATATATTGTGAGCCTGAAAATAAATTAGACTTAGTTTGGAATGAAGTAAAATGGACTGAATATGCAAATGAAATAGCGCACCAGGAAGATATCATATAAATAGATGTATATAATATCACAGACATACTTAGAGAACACTATGATCTTTTAATGGGAACAAAAGGCAAAATAAAACCAACAGACAAATCCAACAATCACAGTAGAAAAAACTAAAGAACTGCCTAGGAAAATAAAGGCATAAAAAAAAAAAAAAAAAAAACAGCAGGACCGGATGGCCTTAAACTGGAGCCCTGAAAGATACTAGGAAAAAACACAAAACGTGTCTTGAGATATTACAAAAATTTTGCCAAAATGAGTTGGATAAAAAAAAAAAACACTAAGTACGTAGAAGAAGTGGAGAACAAAGATGACTAAAAAGAAAAGCAGGCCAATGACAAAAGACCTAAGACTTATAGCTCTATTAAATATTTCATATAAAATATTCAAGATGATGGTGAAAGAGAAATTAGAAAGTCACCTTAGCATGAATGAGGAAGATAATGAGTGCCAAGCAGGATTTACAGGAGGAGGTAGGGTAGAGAATATCTTTACATTACACTACTGTATAGAAGAGTGCTATAGACACAGGAAACCCTTTATATTAACTGCTACAAACTTTAGTAAAGCCTTTGACTTAGTAAAAAGGGAGGTATTAATAGAAGTTTTGAAAAGAATACAGAATTAACACAAAAATAATAAGTGCAATTACAAATACTTACCAAGGAGATACTACATACATGGACTTAGGAGAAGGTATATAACAAGAAATGGAGGTTACAAGTGGAATAAAACAGGGTTGCACAGAATCAACTTCACTTTTTAAACTAATTACGTATATTATCATGAAAAAAGTAGAAAAGGAAGGAAAAGATTTTAGAAATCATTTAATAGAGATAGTCATTATTTGTTGCAGGTGATGCCTTAGTGATTGTAAAGGATAATGCGAAGAAACACATCTAACTACTAGTAGGAACTGGTAAAAAATGCGGGTTAGAAATAAATAAAAAAGAGTAATAATATGATTTACAACATGAAAGAAAACACAGATCACAAAGAGGGAATCAAAATAGTAGAAAGTTTAACATACTTAAGAATTAAACTAGACAGTAGTAGGAACATATTTAAAACTCAGAAAAGTGTAATGTTAGTAAAAGCACAAAAACCAGCTAACCCAACATATTCAGTTATGGAGGAAAGTAGCAATAAAGTAATAATAGGACAAATATTTAGGAAAAATATTGCTTTACCATCTATTTTGTATTGAACAAATATTTTAAATTTGACAGATACTGAAATACAGACTTTAAAAGATAGACAATGGTATATATAGGAAAATTTTATAAAACGTGGAAGAAAAAAAAATAAAGAAGAAAAAATATGAAAATACGTTTTCATTAGCGATATTTTTTAGAGCAAGAACTAATACATTAAAACAGAACATTGTAAATAGACACAATGGGGAAAATATAAATTGTAATATTTGAGAAACTGAGGAAGAAGATTTGACCCCTTTTGTTGTTTTAACAGGAATATGGAAGAGAGAGGAATGAAATAATTGAGCTTCAACAACCCTACAAGGACGATCTAAAGAAAACAATAGGATAATATTTCTTATGTGGAATAAATATAGAAAAGGGAAAGAAATATTAAACTTTAGGTGGAGGAAAAGACAAAACAATATAAGAGGCAGATAAACTTAAGAGGTACTGTTGTAAAAGCTATGCCTTGCCCCTGAACCTTAACCTGAACCTGAGGAAACGAAAATATAAGGGTTAACTATTATATTAGTATAAGTGAAAACCAAATACTGTACAAAAAAGACGAAGAGAAGAGTGAAAAAAAAATGTCTTATACATATATATATATATATATATATATATATATATATATATATATATATATATATATATATATATATATATATATATATATATATATATATATATATATATATATATACACACACACACATATATATATATATGTATATATATATATATATATATATATATATATATATATACATATATATATATATATATATATATATATTTATTTATTTATTTATTTATTTATTTATTTATCTATTTATTACAAGCTAGGCTATAACCCTAGTTGGAAAAGCTAGATGCTAAAAGACTAAGTATAACAAGAGAAAAAAAGCCAAGTGAGGAAAGAAAGCGCAGAGATAAGT
>NC_090725.1:195095292-195105292 GCF_036898095.1 Palaemon carinicauda
GTAATGCCCAGACTTGAGTTGGAACGAGAGAAGAGTTTTGTAATTTTATAGTATTTGACACACGCTTAAGGAAGACAGTGTAACCAGGTTTATTTATGAGTTCTGAGACGACAGAACTATATATGTTCAGGTCATCGATTTAGGTTGCATGCTGCATGTTTACTATTAACTTGCGAATTTCTATGCCCGTCGGTTCATATGATCTGTTCACCTAATTTTGGCATTTAACCAGAAAGTTCCGAGACACTGGAACTATGGTATATCACTTTCGTTGTTCAGACTTCATTGTTTACTGCTCCAGGCGAGCAACGTTCATTTTGCTCTGTTCGACTTAATTTGCCAATCTACTTTTTTCCATAATTTTGTACCTCGGTTTACCATCCTTTGTGCAAGTGCTGTAATTTTCTTACTAACCCCTCTTGTAAGCTTAACCCCGTGTCCTTGGTCACAGAACTTTTAGCGCGATATTGCTAAGTCTACAATTTCACGTAGTCACTAAAAAATTTGTTAAAGGTCGTCTTACCCATGTGTAGCGTATCCTATTTTACTTGTGATTACCACTTGACAAGTGCGTCAATAATTTTACCTTCAGCCTCAGCGTAAATTTGCACTTTTGTCCTTTTTGTGAGAAACTTTTGCGTTTAACCTCTGTGTGAGGAAAGCTTTATGTAATGTCCTCTGTTGTGAGTGAGATTTAGTTATCCTTTGCATGAGGTAATTTCAAGTTTAGCCTTAGCGCGAGTGGTGTTTAAATTGTTTTGCGATTTCCATGTGCTACTAGTCACATTGAGTAATTTTTTGCGACTATCTAAGTTCTATTTACTTTTGTCATTTTGGTGCTAGCCTATACTGTATAGTTGTAAATTGTCATTGCCACTTACCACACTTTTTCATTGTGCATTTAACCAATCCATGGTCACTTCTTGTGCACACATAGCCGCACAAGTTTCCCAAACCTTTCGAGTAGGGTGAGTTTCCATTCCTCAGACATACCCATAAATCTTAAGAATTTATTTAACTTTGAATTTGCAAACTCCGCACATCCAAGGGTTTCATCCAAAATGTCTTTACAAATTCTTAATCTCGGAAACCCTCCACAACCTCAGGCTGAAGCTCTCAGCTTGGAGGAACTTAACTTACGGCTTGAGCAACAGGAGGTCGATTTCAAATTTCTATGTGAGGACGCAGATCTGGCCCTCCATAGCCTAAGTTCAGTAGATCTTTCACACATGTCGTCCCCTGGGTTGGATCACTTTAGCGTTCACATCGGAGGCATCAGGGACAAACTCAATGAATACAAACAGTTTTGGCGGTCTCATTATAAACATCCGACCGTGGTGGCGAATTACCCAATGCTGGTTGACTGTGCAAAACGAATTGAAACGGCCTTCAGTAGCATTGTGTTCCATAAGACCACTGGCAACCAAGCCCAGAATCAAACACCTGGCGCAAACCCGCAGACTGTTTATGTGTCCGTTGCCTCTGAGCCTGATCCCCCTATTTTTGAATGTCGTAGGGAACGTTGGACGGGTTGGTGGAGCCTTTTCCGTCAAACCATACACGAATCTCCCAAATATTCCCCAGCGGATAAGTACAAGATCCTTCTACGGTGCCTAAGAGGACCAGCCCGACGTCTTGCTGGAAACAGGATCTGGACAGAGGGTTTGTACGAAAGGACCATTGCTAACCTCGTCCAGGAGTACGAATCCCCTGATCTTGACCGTCATTTGCTGCGTAAGAAGCTCTTTAGTATGAGCCCCCCAGCGGATGATGGCCCTGACCTCAGACGGTTTCTGATGGAGTGGAACAATGCTGAGGAAGAATACGTGCAAGTGACCAAAGCCCCCTTGTCCGAAGATCTGTTGGAGCATGCCATCCTGAGTAAGCTAAACCCCACTCTCTTGGAGACAGTTTATCGCCGTTACAATAGCACATCCGTGTCCTTGCAAGAGTTGAAGGACGGACTATAAGAACATGCACGCACAAAGGAGCTAGCCAAACTGTTGACGGAGCCAAGCAAAGACCGGCTTCCTGTTAAACCATCTAACTCCGGAGTAAACGGCAATTCAATTACAAAATCGGCTAAGCCCTTCCATAGAGCAACCAGTGATGCCCTTAAGCCGAAGACACCATCCACACCAACCCAAAACCCAGCAAAACCCACTCAGAAGCGTGCACCGGAGCCGGCCAGAGCTCCCCCACCAACAGGTAACCCTGTTCGGTACAATTGTGTTTTCTGTGACCACAATGGTCACTCATCTACAAAATGCCCCCGGTTCCCCGATTCAAATAGTCGATTAACGCGGTTGAACCAACTAGGCTGTTGCACTAAATGTTTTTCGGCGCAACATGTTCTGGCATGTAACATGGGCGGTGCGCCCATGTTACATGCCAGAACTGCCAAAGTGGTCACAAATTGCCTCTCTGCCCTAACATCTTGACCGTGGGTCACCAACCTGATGGGCCAAGAGCAGACCCACCTTCTGTTCAACTTAATCAGATAGCCTCGAGGGAGACTGAGCAAACCAACCAGGCAAACGAAATAAACCCTGCTGTTCTACCCACCTTCACTGGCGATCTAATTAATGGAAAACTTAAACACACCACCCGAGTTTTCCTGGATTGTGGTGCCCAACGCATGTTTGTTCATCCTAACGTAGTCAAGTCACTGAACCTTGCTCCTGTCGGAAAAATCGTGTTCCGACTCAACTCGTTCAACATGGACGAACCACCTCAGTGTTCAGACTTGGTGCAGTTCAATTTGAAAATTGGTCGCCGCAAGCATAAGGTCGTTGCCATTGTCAACCCGAACGTGGGGAAGAACATAAGGACGCCTGGATATACCCATGCAGTTCGCACTCTAGAGGCTAGTGGTCTACGTCTTGCAGACAGGCAGCCAGATGACAATGCCACTGGCATAGAGATCATCCTCGGAGCCGATTACCTTCCCCGACTCCTGAAGCGCACTCACAACATCAAGGGTGTCAACCTGTTCAGTACACCAGGTGGATATGTGGTTTGGGGAGAGCTGCCAGATTGGTCACGAGAAGGGACAGAACCCCCAGAGGTTGATAGTCTGTCGCTCACACTAAACCGCATCAGCGTAACAGACCCTGTGGGAGTAGAGCCCCCCGTCGAGAATCTTTGGAAACTCGATGCTGTGGGCATAAGCAATGAACCCTTCAGCCATCTTGAGGCACAGGCCGTTGATCTCTTCAAGCGTACTACACGGTACGCAAACGGAAGATACACAGTGCAACTACCCTTCAAGAGTGATAGCCGACCAGAGATAAATTTTGGTAGGGCTTTTGCCCAGCTGATGTCCCTTAAAAAATCTAAAGACCCTCAGTTATTCATCAAGTACTAAGCCATCCTTGACGAGTACATGAAGGAGGGCTTTATCGAGCCGGTCGAGCTAGAACCTCATGATGACGGTCGAATGCACTACCTACCCCATCATCCTGTCCTCAAAAATTCCACCTCCACACCAATGCGCATAGTATTCAATGCCTTGGCTAAATCGGGACCAAATTCAAGGTCTCTGAATGAATCCTTGTACACCGGGCCAAACTTGGCCTCAAAAATTCAGTCCATGATCCTCCGGTTTAGGGAAAAGCCATTTGGTTTGACGGCAGACATCTCTAAGGCTTTCCTGCGGATTGAGATCGCTCAGGAACACCGTGATTACTGTCGGTTTCTTTTCTTTAAGGACTCCAGTACGTCCGAAGTTGTTGCGTATCGCTTCAAAGTGGTCCTGTTTGGGGCCACCTCGAGCCCATATTTGCTCAACCGGACAATCCAACACCACCTGGATGCTCAAACGAGTAGTCTTGCCTCACAGCTTAAAACAAGCTTCTACGTTGACAACTTTCAACGTTGCTACGACTCGCCCACGGACATCCTTAGCGAAAGACAGTCCATAGAAACATTTATGCTGGAAGCCAACCTGCCCCTTGCCAAATGAACTACTAATGCCCCCATCTCGGGAGACTTCACCGAAACGGGCCCCCAAGATTACCTCGGTCTGGACTGGAACACCGCGGATGACACATTAGCCGTCAAGCTCCCCTCAGGACTGATGTTAGAGGACTACTCACACATCAACACCAAGAGGAAGGTTGTCTCTCTGTTTTCTTCCATCTACGACCCTATTGGCCTGATCTCGCCGGTCACTATCCTCGGCAAGCTCTTCATTCAGAAACTCTGGATAATGGATCAAAGTTGGGATTCACGCCTGAGCGAAGAATTGATCCGCGAGCTCGGTGCCATTCTTAAAAAATACAAGGGTCTCGAGAACATTAAGGTGCCTCGAAATGCACATCAGGGTCACCAGGCTGCATTACATGTGTTTGCAGATGCCTCCAAGCAAGCCTTTGGAGTGGCTTGCTACGTGGTCACAATTGAAGGTAAATGCCAGCTCCTCACAGCCAAGACACGAGTTACCCCTAAACGTATGCTGGAATTGGACGAGAGTCAGTCCATTCCCAAGCTTGAGTTGACCGCACTCCTGTTTGGATGCCGACTAGCCCAGTATCTGATAGAATTACGTCCAGAAACATATGTCTCTATGACAGTGTGGTCCGATGCCTCCACGGCCCTGCAGTGGGTACACAGCCGGCAGAGCACGTCCCCATATGTTCTCAATAGGGTTGAGGAGATAAACCGTATAAGGTTGAGCTGTCGGTTGCTTCTCAAGCATGTCCCCACGTCCTGCAATCCCGCGGACCTGGCGTCGCGGGGAGTAGCCGCCAAAGTCATCCTCAAGTCCAACTTATGGCTTCATGGACCAGCCTGGCTGATCGACGTCTCAGCTTACCCGGACCAAAGCAGATTCCCTACTGAATGGGAGATAAAAGCTTGTCCCATCAGACTTTTGCCACCGCAAACTCAAAGATTTGCTCATTTCTCATCTCTCGATGAGGCAGTTAGGAGCTATGCAGCCTTGCTGCGCCTGACGAGCGGATGGGCCGAGCACAAATTCCCCCATTTAGTCCAAAGGTTCCCACGAAGACCACTTACCGCCATCATTCGTGTGTCACAGGCAGCCAGTTACCCCCAAATATTACGACAATTGCAAGGTAAACCCGCCTTTTTGACGTCCGATGAACGAGCCTTTATCGGACAACGGAAGCCCTATATTGACATTAACGATGTTCTAAGAGGCCGATCCCGCCTCAGTGATGCACCCCCGGAGTCCGGCTACATGGACCCCATTCTCCTAGAGTCCCACTGTGCTCTCTGGAAACTTATTGTTGAGCATTGGCATGAAGTGCTGCTGCACTGTAACACCTCCACTCTTCTTGTCCACTTGCGCAAGGAATTTTGGGTTCCCCGAATGCGCCAGCAAGTGAAGAAGATTCTCAAACGGTGCATACATTGCAAAAGAGTACAAGGCCAGCCATACCCAACCCCACCGTTAGCTCCAGTCCACCCTAACCGCCTCAATGCTGAGGTCCCTTTCAGAGTAACTGGACTGGACTACACTGGAGGCTTCAAGGTACATCATTCACATGTGGACATGGTGTACGTACTGCTGTTTACCTGCGCTGCCACGCGGGCGGTAGCTTTAGAAACTACTACTTCCTTGACAGTTGTGGAACTAGTCCAAGCGATACGAAGGTTTGCTGCCCGATTTGGGATGCCCCAGTGCCTTGTGTCTGACAATGCCTCAACCTTTCAAGCTGGTCAGACACTCTTGACAGAACTCGTACAGCACCCTGTTATCGACGGGTTCAAACGGGCCCACAACCTGACTTGGAAGTTCATCACTCCTCGAGCCCCGTGGCAAGGAGGGTTTTATGAGCGCTTGATTGGGTTTACCAAACTCAACTTGCGCAAAGCCACTTACCGTTGCCACCCTACGTATGATGAGTTTGTGACCTTGGTCCGAGAAGTAGAATGCGTGGTGAATGATCGGCCTCTAACATATCTGGATGCTGACGACCCCACTGATACGCCTTTGACCCCAAGCCACCTACTCTATGGTCGAACCCTCTCATTAGCACCTCAAGTCCACCTGGCTGACTTGACTGATCCTACTTTTCGAGAAGGGGACATCCTCCGCAAAGATTACCAGAAGCTGACCAACATGCTGCAAACATTCCTGAAGAGATGGAAGTACGACTATGTCAGTTCCCTTCGAGAACGACACCAGAAGTCTAGTCACCTCCACCGGAACATCCCCAGAGTTGGAGATTTATGCTTGTTGATTCTGGACGAGGTCAATCGAGAGGAGTACCCTTTAACCCGTATACTCGAAGTATACCCAGGTCGAGATGGACACATTAGAACAGTCAAGGTCCGCTCTGCAAATGGAGAGTATGTACGTCCAGTCAACCGACTCATACCTTTGGAGGTTAACGAAAATGGCCAAACACTATCCGAACCAAGTGAGGAGGAACCTCCTAACACCCCTCCCCTCGAAAATCTCGACAGTCTTCCTAGAGACCAACTGGCCGAGAGAAATGATGAGACCACAGCCGAAGCTAGGTCTCCTGTAGTCATCGCGGCGCCTCGCCACGACAGGCCTACACGGGCCTCTGCTGAACGTGCATGAGCCCTATTCCAGGAGATCTTGTAGTAGCTTTACATAGTCTTCATCAACCATGTGAAGGACTGCTGAAGTTTTGATTTGTCCTTCCCTCCGCTCTTATCTTGCAGTTGTAGTTACCCTTTTGTACTAAGTCACAGTTAACTCTGTTTTACTTCCGCTTGTATACGTACCACTTTTGTTTGACTCTCACTTGTAAATCGTACTTCGCACTCATCTCGTACGCGGTTGCGGTTCAACTTAATGCCAATTGCTGACATAGCATAGCGCAACTAGTCATATTCATTCTTTATTCATTTAGTGTACTCATCTCATATACTAACACCTAACCCACATTGCATTAGTCTACACTAACCCTTCTCCTTTTCCTCCCTTTATCCCCAGGGTGTGAAGAATTTTCTTCACTACTCTTCTTCTTCATAGTTTATACGTAGACTTTGTTATTGTTCGTGACGTCACGGCAGGGAAAAATATGAGTAATGTGTCTTTCTTGAGCGAGTGTCCCAAGATTAATACTTTTGTGTTGTTTGTATACACGATTCTACCGTAAGTATTTAGGTACAGTATTTTAAATCTCTTAATTACAACTCAAGTCTGCTAGTCTAGGAGGTATGGTTGTCAACACACGTAAGCCCGACTTGCTAAATTACCTTTTAGTTTCATTTTTTATTCTGTATGCCAGATGTTTAGAATTAGGATTATCTTTGCCCCCTGGAGTTGCAAGATTTCTCCTTGTATTCTAAATAAGTGTGTTGCTTGAAATTCACAAGGCATAAGGTTTTTGAGCCTGTCCTAAATGAGAGTTGGCACCTCAAGACCGTAGGCCTACCTACGCACCAAGATACGCTTTTTTTTTGGGAAGGAAGGAGGACGCAGCTGACCTGAACTCGACCTCACAAACATACAGGCCACGGTACGAAACGGAGCTGCCCAGTTAGGCTCCAATGTCAACCTCGTGCTCCCACTCTCCATCACTAGCCTGTCCCCTTACACAATAACTAGCCAAGAATACGTCGTAGAAGAGGTCAAGCAGATGACCAGTGTTAGTGCATAGCTGCTAATTCTACAGCACGTCGGTTCCAGTCTTGGGGGCTAGTTGGAGAGCTTGGAGGGGGCCGTTGACTCTGCAGAATAAGTGCTGTAGGCCTAGTGAGCAAACTGAAGACCGCCACATTTAGGACACGGGCGCCCACAACATATAAAAATCTTGTGAGTTCAACTAATGGCCATTCCCCCTTTAGATAAGTTTCAATTTCTCATAAGTTAAGTTTAGGTATTATTTTGGCATTACATCTTTCGGGCTGCGTGCATGGAAATTAATGTACTCATATTTTTTTGATCTTGGTATTTGCTTGAGGTTACTGACCACATGTTGGGACCTCACAGCATCCTACCGCACAAATTGTTGATCAGAGTTTTTGACTCTTATTTATTCTGTTGAGGTTTAATCCACGAGTTAATTCCGTTTAACGTTTTCAATTTTTTGTGTTGTAAATTCACTTATTCATTTTATCATATGTAAAACTTATAATTGAGTTACTGATATTTTTTCCAAATTTTAATTTTGTTGTGTTAAAATCATTGAGTTATTTCCATCCCTTTTTCTGTAATAAATCATTTGGAATAGATTACACATTTTGGTATCCTTAACCATTTATGATATGGGACGGGTCAGAAGTACCCAAGGTGTTGAAAGTAACCTACTCTAAACAGGTAAGTTGGTATCAGCGAGTGTACGCTCTTTTACTTAGTGCTTTGAAGGTGAAGATCCCCATTTAACTTTACTTTATACTTTTATACTCCACTGTTCCCCCTTTTTTTATTGTCTCTAATTGCATTAACGTAAGATACCTGTACAGCATCTCACTGGGGTCACTAGCACGGAGTCGAAACAGAGCCTTAGAGTGAGATGACTCTAGCCCTGACAAAGCTAGAGTAGGCCATAAATTATTTCCAAATTATCGTGTGGAGTTCTCCGGCCTCTGGACAGTAAAATTGCTTCCTTTTGTATTTTAGAGTGAAAGGTTAGTGAACTATGGCAGTAAAGTATTAGCAGGGCGTTTGTGTCCCGAGAGTAAGTGCTCATTATCCTCCCCTGTTGAGCTTTGGGTAATTGCCGTAGGGAGACTTTCCTGGACTAAGTTCCCACTCAGCCATTCACATAAAAATTCTCCACATATATATATATATATATATATATATATATATATATATATATATATATTTATATATATATATATATATATATATATATATATATATATATATATATATGTACACAGTATATACATATATATATATATATATATATATATATATATATATATATATATATATATATATATATATATATATATATATATACATATATATATATATATGTATATATATATATATATAAATATATATATGTATATATATATAATTTATACATATATATATATATATATATATATATATATATATATATATATATATATATATATATATATATATATATATATATATATATATATACTGTATTTGTTCGGTTGCAGGTGTAGTCCTTTTCATATAATGCCTTTTTATTTTCAGCATTATACATTGATTTTCTAATAATAACGATCATTGATCAATTTTAAAAACAACATGCTGCTCTGATACTATGAGGAAAAATTCCGGTAATATTGTAATTAAACACGGGGAAACATTTCTAATTGAAAAAAAAAAAAAAGAAAAAAAAAAAAAAAAAAAAACCTTTCTCAACGGACACAGCTGAGAAATGGGGTCTTTGGGAGGGGAAAATAGGAAAAGGCATGATTATGTACGACTGGAATCAAGGTAAAATAATTGCAAACATACTATTAACTGTAAGAGAAACAGTTTGTCCTGTGAGGAAGGTTTTTTGTGAACGAAAATAAATATTCTGAGATTCATTCAAAAGGTCACAAAACCCAACACACCCGACCTAACCTAACCCAATAGTTCCCAGGTCACAGACCTATCCTGGTCTGTGGGGTTTGGCAAGATAATGGAACCCCCCTTCCCAGGGCACAAGCCATAAAAGTAAATCACAATAATGCCTCCCTGATTTCCTTTGTATACGCTAACCCTCTAACTACAACGGGGTCGTAAATGTAAATTGAAAATAATGCACTACCTTACATCGAGCCATAGAATGTAAAAAAGTAGATGAAAAATAACTGGGGAGCATAGAATATCAATATTTTGTGTATTTTTCTTTTTTCGTGCATTTTTGTGCACTGGATAGCCAACATTTCTGTAGGATATATTAGCGTATATCTTGTTATGGAATCTTTGTATATTAGCGGCCAGTTCTTCCCGTGTGGATTAAAAATGGACACCAACCAACAAATTTTCCCCCTAACCTAACCTACAAACCGTGTCCCCCTTACACTGCCGTATTCTAAGTTAGCAGTAATTAAACAATCAGGTGGCCACTATCATGCA
>NC_090725.1:195120292-195137792 GCF_036898095.1 Palaemon carinicauda
GGGTTTGAAAATATTTCACTAGTCACCACACGGTAGCCACAATACATTTTTATAACACTCATTGTTTTGGTTTTACATTTTCTACAATATATGCAAATAAGTTAATTTTCGGTACCTAGTGTTTTGGGGGTATACGTTCCACTTCAATATCCATCAAAACCATTTCTATATTAATGTCCTGTTTTCTAAAATAAATGATTATTTCCAAGCTTCATACTCATACATTAAAAATTCAAACATATTTGTCTGTTGTGGTATCTAATCAGTATAGACCATACTCTATCCCATGTAACTCATCGTATGTTCTATCAATTTTCAAATTATATAGATTTTCATCATTGGATGTCGGAAATTCATTAGCTATAGAGATTAGTAAGATTCCCATAATATTCGGTGTAAACTGTTTAAACCGAGTTTTTTCCTGTTTTTCTTTTTATCACTTTTGTGTTTGCTTTCAATTGTTTTCAGCTTTCAGGCACAACTTAAGTGTAGGTCAATCATAATTTTTGCATGCTGTTCTTTTTCCATTGATTAGTTTCCACTGATCTTCCACTGTAATGGAAAATTGTGTTTTGGTTTTAATAGAATATCAAAATATATTTCCACGGTCTCTGTTACTTAAATAAGGGCTCTTGAGAATGTTTCTATTTCGACGTTGAGGGAAGTTTGTTAAATGGTTTTCATCCATGGATAAATACTTCAAACAGGAAGATTATATCATTGTATAGGTCAAAGCTTCTTGGAATAGGACACGTAATCAGAGAGAGGTTTTTTCCTAGAATGAGAAACTTTTTTTCCATAATCACTAAGCGTCATGTTTCTGAATATCTAAGATACATTAAGATGTGAAAACATTTCTCAATTTTCTCTCTCTCTCTCTCTCTCTCTCTCTCTCTCTCTCTCTCTCTCTCTCTCTCTCTCTCTCTCTCTCTCTAGCTAAGGTCATGCTTGCTTTATGAATTACAACTTATTTCACATTTAATAGATAGATATAAATATTCAATGATATATTTGGAAAAAACAAAATGTTGAGACACATCCCAAAGAAGGAATTAAATTATGATCATCTGCATATATTTTAAATTTTGATAAATTTTATAGAAAAGGTTTTACATGACGCATAAGAAAGGCCTATCAATATTTTCGAAATAAAGAGATTATACTTCTATATTCTCTGTCGGCTACAGTTCGACATTTAGAAAAAAAAAAAAAAAAAAGCTTTGTTCTGTTTGGGAGGGGGAAGTTTATTCTTGAAGTTAATTTACCGTGCTCTTCCATGTTACAGTTTTCTAAAAAAATAAAATAAAACTAAAATAGACTGAATGAATAAATAATGTGTTACTTTTGTTTTTTTGATCTCATAGAATAAGAATTTCTTTTTTACGATAGAATCTCTCTCTCTCTCTCTCTCTCTCTCTCTCCTCTCTCTCTCTCTCTCTCTCTCTCTCTCTCTCTCTCTCTCTCTCTCTCTATTGCTGTAGCTTATGAATGTCAATCAGGACGTCAAACATCTTTGTTTATATCTCATAATGAAAATACGTAAGTGATGAAATTGTATTTTGAATGAAATTCAGAAACCTGGAATATCTGTAATATTTTTGTATTACTCTACGATAAGTCAAGAAGTTTTCTTCCATACTGCTAAAACTATGAATGTTTGGAAGGAGAAACCTGAGAGTAAATGTGAGCTGGAGTAAAATTTTGACGATAAATAGAAAATAAGAAGATAAAACATTGAATGTTACATGGCTTGTGGAAGATCGGATCAAATCGGTTTGTATAGCTCTGGGAATTTACGATCAGTTATATCAGGTGGCGGAAGGATGAGAGCAAGGTCAAGAGAAATAAGGTAGACTCACTTGTGGTGGTGGTGGGTGCAAGTCATTCCCCAAAGCCCAAGTCTTTGGAGTCCAAGGTCAGTATGCTGCGGTTAGTAAATTCCTTAAAGGTATTATTCCTCTAAACTATAAACCTAGGAGGAATATAAGTATTACACCGACAAGCTATAAACTACTGTCATATCACTCATTTTAGCTCCTGTTGTACGTTCAAATTAATATACAGTGCGTTTGAAGTTTTTTTTTTTTTTTTTGGTTAATTTTAGTAATGAATAGTAGTCTAGCAATCCAAAATATTTACGCATTGCTTGGTTAAAATTCACATGGCCGAAGGAAAAAGCATATAAATTTTCCGTGGATAAGATAAGTTCAATTGTTCTACCTTTAGAATATGATGCAGACATTTTGTTGAAAGATCTTATCTAAGGAATTAAGATTTTGGAAATTGTTTTGCAGTTGCAACGCTCCACTTCACTAAATTTAAAGGTTAGTACCATTGAGCTCCAATAATATGACTATAATTGGTACTTATGTATAATTTAGGAGGATGAGATGAAATGGTTTACACACACACATACACACGGCGCGCAAACACACACACACACACACACATATATATATATATATATATATATATATATATATATATATATATATATATATATGTATATATATATATATATATATATATATATATATATATATATATATATATATACATACATAAATTAAGTGTGTGCATGCGTATATGTGTGTGTAAATATAAAATAGAGAGAGAGAGAGAGAGAGAGAGAGAGAGAGAGAGAGAGAGAGAGAGAGAGAGAGAGAGAGAGAGAGAGAGAGCTGAATCTTTAATTCTGCTGTAATTGATATTGTTATTTCTTCATTATTTTCTTAAGGAAAGGGTATTATCATTGCCAGACAAGAAGCGACAATCACGCACAGACACGTAAACCAATTAGTTGAAAAAAAATATACCCTTATATGATGAAGGATTTCATATTGAAATGCATGCGAGATATTATTATTATTATTATTATTATTATTATTATTATTATTATTATTATTAGGTAAGCTACAACCCCAGTTGGAAAAGCAAGATGCTCTATGCCCAAGCGTTCCAATAAGGAAAAATAGCCGAGTGAGGAAAGGAAATAACGAAATTAATAAACGATATGAGAAAAAATTAACAATAATATATTTTAAAAACAATAACAACATGAAAACAGAATTTCATATAGAAATTATAAAGACTCAGGTCGGCCTGTTCAACATAAAAATATTTGCTTCAACTTTGAAATTTTGAAGTTCTACCGATTGAACTACCCAATTAAGGAAGATCCTTTCACAATTTGGTCACAGCTGGAATGAAATTTCTAGAATACTGTGTTGTACTGAGCCTCATGATGGAGAAAGCCTGACTATTAGAATCAAATGCATGCCTAGTATTACGAAGAGGATGGAGCTGTCCGGGAAGATCTGAATGTAAAGGATGAGCAGAATTATGATAAATCTTATGCAACATGCATAACGAACTAATTAAATGACGGCGCTAGAGATTAATATCTGGATCAGGAATAAGAAATCTAATAGACCGTAAGTTTCTGTCCAACAAATCAAGAGGAGAATTGGCAGCTGAAGACTAGACAGGCGAACAATACTCGGAACAAGGTAGAATGAAAGAATTAAAACACTTCTTCAGAATAGATTGATCACCGAAAATCTTACAAGACTTTCTCAATAAGCCATTTTTTGTGCAACTGAAGAAGACACCCACCTAATGTGTTTCTCGTAAGTAAATTTGCTGTCGAGAATCACACCTAAATTTTTAAATGAGATATACAGAGTTAAAGAAACATTATCAATGCTGAGATCTGGTTGTTGAGGAGCCACTGTCCTTGATCAACTTACAATCATACTTTGAGTTTTGTTAGGATTCAACTTCATGCCCCAAAATTTGCACCATACGCTAATTTTAGCTAAATCTCTAGAGGAATTCAACCATCACAGATTTACATTCATGAGATGGAATTGAAGCAGAGTGTATCATCATCTGTATATGGAACAAGTTTGTTTTCTAGACCAAACCACATGTCATATGTATAAAGTATGAAAAGTAATGGGCCCAAAACACTACTCTATGGAACACCAGATATCACATTCCTGTACTCACTTAGGTGCCCATAAACAACAACTCTTTGCGATCTATTACTTAAAAATAGATTGCACTCCCAACTGTTTGAGTTCGAAAAAAGGGCCTTATTATTAGGCAGCACTAAAATCAAGGCCAATCATACGAACTTCCTGACCACAATCAAGGGATTTCTGTACAGCACTCTAGATTATGAAAATGACATTACATGCTCCAAGGCCTTTACGAAACCGAGTTGCAAACTAGGGAACAGATAATTACCTTCAGCAAACCTATTAAGCCGTTTTGCCAAAAGAAGTTGAAAAACTTTAGATAATATGGAAGTTATGGAAATTGGGCGGTAATCAGTTGGACTTAAGCTACCTCTAACACATTCCCATATTGGAGTAACATTACCCATTCTCTAACAAGGGCTAAAAACTCCTCTTCTTGCTAACTTGCGCAAAATAACAGATAACCTTGGAGTTAAGAAATCTGCAGTCTTTAAAAAAAACATAGGAAAAATGGCATTTGGGTCTATACCTCCATAAGCATCAATGTCTATCAAGAGAGCTTTAATTTCACGAGATCGAAAAGATGAACTAGTCAGTTTAGTCTCAGGAAGACAAGAATGAGGAAGATCAAGTTTCTCATTACTCTATTTAATGCCAAACACATCAGCCAAAGGGTTGCCTTTTCCTTTGGACAGTGAGTGACAGAGCCATCTGATTTAAGTAAAGGAGGGTAGTCCACTACTTATGTTCCTGTGTTGTACAAGAAAGGGTTTCTTGCAAGGCTAAATAGTATTCTTTTTCAATTGAAACATAAACTCTCTAGACAAAAGTTAAGCTAAGTATAATTATTTCAAGTCTAATCTGATCTGATACCCTCGCAAAGATGATAGGCCTCCTGCTTCTCCAAATAAACACGTCTACAATCACCATTGAACCAGAGTTTGTCCTTCATTCGGCATCTTAGCACACGAGAAGGGATACGCTTATGAATTATGTTGACTAGATTCTCATTCAAAGGGACAACAGGGTCAACACTACTATACAAGTGTGACCAATTCAAGCACAAAAGATCACTAGAAATCCAATTCCAGTTGTCTTGAGATTGCATATAAATCCTTAATGAGTATGATACATTAGGGACAGGCTGTTCAGTCTTCACTACTAATGAAATCAAGGCATGAGCCGATGTCCCAAATGGAGAACCAACCTTACTTGTTAAAACGCCAGGGGAGTCGGTGTATGCGAGGTTCAAGCAGTTACCAGACCTATGAGTAGCTTTACTAATGATTTGCTCACTGCCTGATTCCGAGGCAATGTCTAAGTCTCTTAAGCCATTGCGATCGGTAGGAGAAACTGAATTTAACCAATCCCTATGGTATGCATTGAAATCACCAACAAAGACAAAAGAGGCCTTTCTATCATCTTCTCGTATCTTAGCCATGATGGTGAGGTGACAGTCAACGATAAAATCATCCCTGTCTGGATTCCAGTAGATCGAACACAAATAGAAAAAGTTATGCCTGCCACAAACTTTAATTACCTGAATCTCATGACATCCACATTCTTAGGAGGAATGACATCCCGTTTCAAGATTATTGGCTTCTTAAAACCAGTCATAAGGAGCTCAGATGAAGGCCTCATACTAAATACCAATGTTTCTGAGCACAAAAGGATATCATACTGTCTGGACACAACTGTAGTCTGGAATATTCAAATGAAGACCACGAATAATGCAATACAGTAGACCACATTGACGATATCTAGGACGCACTGGTCCCAGATTTCGCTCAATGTCCCCAGACAGCATAAGAATAATGGTAATAAAATGATACATCATACTTAACGAATAAATTAACAAGAATGATAACAAAATCAATCTAATTTGAGGATATATAAAGAAAGTGTTTGATCAAACCCATAGACCACTTAAAAAAAGTCGGAAAAACTGGTCAACATAGCGGGGCCCATATACAATACTAGGCTAAATACCTTCCAGGATAGCCACTTTAACTGAAGTGAGGACAGTAAGGATGGTTTTGGGAAGAAAAAGAATTAGCCAAGGACAAGAAACCTCTTGATAAACCATCAGGCATCCATGTCCCTTCTATTAAGCCTGCCCAACACACCATAAAAAAAAAAAAAAAAAAGACAGAGGAAACAAATAAGATAGAATATTGTGCTTGAGTATACCCTCAAGCAAGAGAACTACTCAAGACTAGAAAACAATGTTTTGGTTTTCTCCTTTTCCTAGAAGAGCTGTTTACCATATCGAAAGACTCTCTTCTACCCTTACCAAGAGGTAACAAAGACTTAACAAAGACACTTTAAGTGAATGTGCAATAAGATGTTATATGGCAAAGAAATAATCTCTCTTTGGAAAGAAATCAGTAGGAGAAGGAAAGAATAATGTCTATGGAAAATATCAAGAAACCAAAACAACGAAGTTTCATGCTGCAAGTCATTCCTTGGTAAACTTATATCTTCATCCAATGTGGAAGGTATCATAAGTGGTAAGTCCATGAAACGTTGGTCAGAGAGTGGTATACACCGGGAAAATACTTTGAGAAACTTAAATCCTAAAGCATATATAAGAATATACTTGCATAAACGATGTGAAAATCCTCTTCCTTCAGAGAGTACTTAAAAATGTTGGCTAACAAAAGTAGTCGTGAAACCGGGTATTTTTAAACAGTGCTTTAAATGGTGAAAGAAGTCGATAATACAAGAATATAATTGATCACGTTTTATGGGTTTTTTATGAGTATAATATTTCTCAAATTGAGAACATACATTAAATGATGCCAAATTTCGAATGCAGTATTTTATGATTATTACAAATCAACACCAATATTATCAATAACTTCAATCGTAGAAAGTGTCGGTTTTCCTGTGGGAGGTATTTAAGTGATATGGAACCCCCGAATGACAATCTTTTGGAACCGGGTTGACATTATTATAAAAAAAACATCCCTTTTTTAATCCTTCATATATATATATATATATATATATATATATATATATATATATATATATATATATATATATACATAGATATATATATATATATATATATATATATATACATATATATATATATATATATATATATATATATATATATATATCTATGTATATATATATATATATATATATATATATATATATATATATATATGTATATAGAGAGAGAGAGAGAGAGAGAGAGAGAGAGAGAGAGAGAGAGAGAGAGAGAGAGAGAGAGAGATGCATGTATTTTTTGATACCTCTCATATCAGTAAACTTATAAGAAAAAACTTCTTGATTACTCAAGTGATGACATCTTTGTTCAAAGTGATATGCTGTACCTACCTTCCTTATTGCTCCCCAAAGCTTCCGTCTTATCCACATTTTCTCTCAAGCCATCCCTCTCCTAAGTCACTTGTCACTCTACAACCTTTCTCTTGTAAGTCCCCCTCATTTTCCATTGTAATAACCAAATCAACTGTAGATAGCAACTCCCAAGAATTTTCTTTTCTGATCTCTTCATTTAGAACTCTCATGACCACCACAAATAAAATGTAGATTATTGCTAACCCCTGATGTAATCCAACACTAGCTTCAAAGGTTTCTGCTTCCCCAACAGCTATCATTATTTACGTCCTTGTTCTTTTATATAATCTTTAACATTGTGACTAACTTTTCCGGGACTTTTTCCTTCCCCCAGCACCAAAACATCCCTTTCTTTGGTATTCTGTCATAAGCTTTAACTAAACCCACAAACACACAGACGAGCTTCTGATTATTTCTAGTCGCTTTCCCTGTAGTTTCCTTACTATAAAGATGACATCCGTAGTCCTTCTCCCCTTATACGTCAATAATGCTGTTCTCTCTCTCTCTCTCTCTCTCTCTCTCTCTCTCTCTCTCTCTCTCTCTCTCTCTCTCTCTCTAATATCTCATCTGGTACCCTCACAAAAATTTTCAAACCATGCTCTGTTAGCTTAATGCCCCCGTTGCTATCTCATGCCTTGACATAACATTTCTGGTTTGACATAGATACCATAAGACTCTCCTTTCAGTTTTATACATTATATCCTCTTCCCCTATTGCTCTTATTAAATCAAGCATCGTATTTTCCCCCTCTGTAGAAAGTACCTTGATCATTTCAATTTGAAAAATCTGATGGACCTGGGGCTTTACTATTTTTCAATTTGCTAAATGCCCGCTTCCCTTCTATATTCCTTATTTCCATCACCGTCCCCTACACCCTTTGTGCTTCTCCCAGTTCCTGTCTCTCATATTTAGGGTACAATAGTTGTTTAAATATCTTTTCTACTTTCTCCTGAATATTCCTATGGAATATATTTCCATCTCTATCCATCATAACTCCCAGTTGCCCGAGCCTGCCTTGGCTTTTTTATTTTTATTTTTTTTTTTAAGTTTGAAATCTTATAGATATTTTCTCCTCCCCTCATTTATAGCCTTTCATTAATTTACTCTACCGTTCTTCTAATAGCCACACCTATTTCCACCTACAGTACAATCTTTTTCCTCTTTCTGTAGCGTTCTTCTTCACCCTGTTTGTGCCTTACTTTTAGTCCATAAATCCCTTTGATTTTCTTTTAACTGACTTTTGTACCTCAGTCCCACCACCACTTTTCTTCTTTTCATAATAAATTATATCGGCGTCCATGACCTTCAATGTCAGGATGCCAGAGAATTCTAAATCAATCAATCAATCAATCAATATATGCACTAATTCCTCTGTTTCCCCTTAAATTATTTTTTTGACACCCACACAGATATTTTCCACAATGTTGGACTGTTCAACAATTTAAGCTCTCTCTCTCTCTCTCTCTCTCTCTCTCTCTCTCTCTCTCTCTCTCTCTCTCTCTCTCTCTCTCTCTCTCTCTCCTATAAAGTCCAAAATCTTCATTATAGATCTCCTCTTTTTCTTCTTGAGTTTTCAATCTAACATTGTTTTTATCAACTCCTCTAACCATATTGTAATCTATTTTACTTTTCACTCCTCCAATTTCATAGGTTATCAGGTGCTAATCAAGCTTCTGAAACCAGGTGTTCATACGTGTCAATTCAAAACGCTGAGCCATCTGTAATATATACTCCCCGTCTTCATTTATATATTCAAATCCATAGCCTCCACGCACATCCTCTTATCTATCCCTTCTGTTCCATAATCTGGCATTCATGTATGTTTCTATCTTTAGCTTCTCCTCCTCATTCACTGTTCTAATAACTGCCTCAAACTCTTGTCTAAGTAATTCCTTGGAATCATAAGCCATAAAGACATGCGCATGCATTGCAGTTGAGCAAATTTAAACTCGTATCCAGAAAGAAAAAGCTAATGCTAAAACATTGAGAGTGGGCGTAAAGATATATTTTAGGTAAAAGGGGGGTAAACTATCTCGTGCCATTCTCTGCTCAAGGTACATGAAATGTTGAAAACGAAATAAAATTTGTCATGCATATTAATTTACAGATTCAATCACGAATAAAATTATGGTTTAATTATGTATAGAGGTATCCAACAAATGGTGATGTTCTGTGACAATCCTTGTCTTGTTACCTTTAAGCGCAGGATTATGTCATATCTTCTATGGAAAGACACTTCTATAATATGAAGGAAATATAATGTTAACCATTGCAGTGATTCCACTACTGCATGTGCGAAGAGTTACAGTATACTGTACATGTTTCATGGCGGTATTGTAATATGTAGAGATGCTCCAGAAGCTGATTTGAATAAAACGAACTCTCCATCTCAGCCTTGATGTTTGCTTTCGTGGAAGAAAGGAAGGTCACAGAAAAAAAAGGACCACAGTTGTTACAGATTTTGATGAGTATATTAACCATTTGGAACGTATTGTAAAAACGAGCTGGTTTCGTATATTAGCGGATACATGGCTACAATATTCTCGAAATACTAAACCCTAAGTTATAAGTTGATGAATAAAAGTGTACATTAATCAGTGTTTTATAGAGACAGAAGAGTTAACACTAATACGTATAGAATTTTATGAGAACTTCGAAAAAAAAGAAAAAAAAATGTCAATATACTGTATACCATGGCGATGAAATTCTAGAGTTAGGATAAAGAAAATGTGGTCATTGTTGATCCTTATTGAAAATATGTAATGATACCAATTAAGTTGATGTAATCTTTTGTAAGATGTCACATGTTTTTAGAATGAGCGTGTTGATCAATAAAATGGCAACACTTACGTCTAGATGTAAGAAAATTCCCAATGTTTCAAAATAATGTATCTTACTAACATAAATAAGTTTTGACTTGTGAAATGCTTTTCATATTCTATAGGCCCATGAACTTTAAGCAAACGCATGCACATATATGAGCCTGTATGTGTATCTGATTTTATCCATACATAGAAGATAAAAAAAGCCATGCCCTTGAATAAGCAAGCACACAAAGGATCAATTTCGGAATATCTAAATTCTGGTAGACCTAAATCTAATGGAACCCAGCAGTCTGATTAGCAACCTCAAACTAACCCCCATCCAAGTTCTTTTGAATATACTTTTGGAGTGACTGTATCTTATTTTATCTTTACCTTGGATTAGAAACGATGAGAGCTACAGAACTGGAGTGGGAATGAATGGAGTTTCTGATTCAATGTTTGTTTATGGGAAAAAGGCTCATGCAATTGCCTTGTAAAATAAGAGTTACAATGAAAAATAAAGAATACATTTTTAATAAGTTTTGGTTTTGCTGTATATTATTATAAGATTTTTTACTATCTTGGAGGCATAAATTGATCTTCAAAACCTAAATAGGACGTTGACCTGTCTCCTCGTATTGAATTACCTAATGGATAAAGTATGGAAGATTTTAGGTTCTTATCCTGAAGGCCGTAAGGTTATGGCTAGGTTTTAAATTCTGGTTGACCTTTTTCCATGAATAAGAACTTATCAACACTACCCATCGTCTTCGTAAGTAAAGCCTTTGTGTTTTATAATTAAAAGTTAAGATAATATTCAAATTCTTATTTCAACCTCTCACCTTGAATAATATTCTTGACTTTAAAGTTATTGTCACTATCAGCAACACAAATCAATTATGTATGTTAAAAACTAAGTTTCAATCTCATTTACTTTTTGTGACCTTCACTTGAGTGTTCACCTTATTCTGAAAAACAGCGTCATCATTTTAAATTGCAATCCAAATATGAGGTCTGTATTTCCCAGAGTCTAAGATCATGGTCAAGGTTCATATCTAATTTAACTTCCACCTATGATTAATAGAATCACATTTACCTCGCTCTAGCACATCACCTTCATACGATTATGATCAGTGGTTGCAATAAAGAAATATCCCTAATTCACATTCACTTTATAACATTAATTTGGCCCCACTTAATATACTGCCCCCCCCCCCCAAAAGTGTTGAACAAGTTACAGCACATTCTAAGTGTGTGTTTGCGTGAGTGTATTGTTTGGACAATTTCTGTGTGTAACACATTTGCTGTCACTGATCTTTTGATAAATAATCCTATGCGTCAAGTACATGAAAATGATAATAATAATAATAATAATTATTATTATTATTATTATTATAATTATTATTATTAATTGCTAAGCTACAACAATGGTTGGAAAAGTAGGAGGCTTTAGGCCCAGGGGCCACAACAGGGAAAATGGTGCATTGAGGAAAGGAAAGAAGGAAAAATTATATATTTAAAGAACAGTAACAACACTAAAATAAATATTTCCCATGTAAAAAAAAAAAAAAAAAAAAAAAAAAAAAAAAAAAAAAAAAAAAAAAAAAAAAAAACAGAGAAAGAGCAATGGGATAATATAGTGTGGCTTAGTGCACCCTCAAGCAAGAGAACTCTAACGCAGCACAGTTGGAGACCATGGTACAGAGGTTATGGCTTTAGCAAACACTAAAGAAAAATGATTTTATTGAAGAGTGTCGTTCTCCTAGGAGAGCCGCGTACCCTAGATAAAGTCTCTTCTACCCTTACCAAGAGGAAAGAAGCCTTTGAACAATTACAGTGCAGTAGTTAACCCCTTTAGTGAAGGAGAATTGTTTGTGATCTCAGTGTTATCAAGTGTATAAGGACAGAGGAGAATCTGTAAAGAATATGCCAGACTAATCGGTTTATGTGTAGGCAAAGGGAAATAAACTTAACCAGAAAGAAGGATCCAATGTAGTACTCTCTGGCCAGTCAAATGAGTCCATAACTCTCTAGCGGTAGTATATACTCTTATTTGTGCCTAATATACGGTATAAATATCAAGAGAGATTTTGATAGCTCACTCGGTAGAGTCACTGTAGGCATAGTTTCCAGCCGCAGAGGTGGGGGTTCGAATCTCCACCCGGCCAGAAGCTGTTACCATAAAATGAATTCCAAGTGGA
This sequence comes from Palaemon carinicauda, assembly GCF_036898095.1. Lineage (NCBI taxonomy): Eukaryota > Metazoa > Arthropoda > Malacostraca > Decapoda > Palaemonidae > Palaemon > Palaemon carinicauda. The sequence goes on from NC_090725.1 coordinate 195,132,650, forward strand.
TATATTTTCCCAAGATAGAATTCGGTATTAAATGCCGTTCGTGGGTGATATTTACATTGATTAAAATCACGTGTGCTTGTGATATATGTTCATTTAAAATAACCACGTGTTACAAACTCACAATTCAGCTATCATGGTGGAGATGGGTTTATTTCAAGTCTATGAACAGATTCCTGAATTCGACAGGAATATGTATGGAGATTTGTCACAAACTTTTATCTCTCTTGATAGCTCACTCGGTAGAGTCACTGTAGGCATAGTTTCCAGCCGCAGAGGTGGGGGTTCGAATCTCCACCCGGCCAGAAGCTGTTACCATCAAATGAATTCCAAGTGGATATATTTTCCCAAGATAGAATTCGGTATTAAATGCCGTTCGTGGGTGATATTTACATTGATTAAAATCACGTGTGCTTGTGATATATGTTCATTTAAAATAACCACGTGTTACAAACTCACAATTCAGCTATCATGGTGGAGATGGGTTTATTTCAAGTCTATGAACAGATTCCTGAATTCGACAGGTATATGTATGGAGATTTGTCATAAAGTTTTATCTCACTTGATAGCTCACTCGGTAGAGTCACTGTAGGCATAGTTTCCAGCCGCAGAGGTGGGGGCTCGAATCTCCACCCGGCCAGAAGTTGTTACCATCAAATGAATTCCAAGTGGATATATTTTCCCAAGATAGAATTCGGTATTAAATGCCGTTCGTGGGTGATATTTACATTGATTAAAATCACGTGTACTTGTGATATATGTTCATTTAAAATAACCACGTGTTACAAACTCACAATTCAGCTATCATGGTGGAGATGGGTTTATTTCAAGTCTATGAACAGATTCCTGAATTCGACAGGAATATGTATGGAGATTTGTCATAAAGTTTCATCTCTCTTGATAGCTCACTCGGTAGAGTCACTGTAGGCATAGTTTCCAGCCGCAGAGGTGGGGGTTCGAATCTCCACCCGGCCAGAAGCTGTTACCATCAAATGAATTCCAAGTGGATATATTTTCCCAAGATAGAATTCGGTATTAAATGCCGTTCGTGGGTGATATTTACATTGATTAAAATCACGTGTGCTTGTGATATATGTTCATTTAAAATAACCTCGTGTTACAAACTCACAATTCAGCTATCATGGTGGAGATGGGTTTATTTCAAGTCTATGAACAGATTCCTGAATTCGACAGGAATATGTATGGAGATTTGTCATAAACTTTTATCTCTCTTGATAGCTCACTCGGTAGAGTCACTGTAGGCATAGTTTCCAGCCGCAGAGGTGGGGGTTCGAATCTCCACCCGGCCAGAAGCTGTTACCATCAAATGAATTCCAAGTGGATATATTTTCCCAAGATAGAATTCGGTATTAAATGCCGTTCGTGGGTGATATTTACATTAATTAAAATCACGTGTGCTTGTGATATATGTTCATTTAAAATAACCACGTGATACAAACTCACAATTCAGCTATCATGGTGGAGATGGGTTTATTTCAAGTCTATGAACAGATTCCTAAATTCGACAGGAATATGTATGGAGATTTGTCATAAACTTTTATCTCTCTTGATAGCTCACTCGGTAGAGTCACTGTAGGCTTAGTTTCCAGCCGCAGAGGTGGGGGTTCGAATCTCCACCCGGCCAGAAGCTGTTACCATAAAATGAATTCCAAGTGGATATATTTTACCAAGATAGAATTCGGTATTAAATGCCGTTCGTGGGTGATATTTACATTGATTAAAATCACGGGTGCTTGCGATATATGTTCATTTAAAATAACCACGTGTTGCAAACTCACAATTCAGCTATCATGGTGGAGATGGGTTTATTTCAAGTCTATGAACAGATTCCTGAATTCGACAGGAATATGTATGGAGATTTGTCATAAAGTTTTATCTCTCTTGATAGCTCACTCGGCAGAGTCACTGTAGGCATAGTTTCCAGCCGCAGAGGTGGGGGTTCGAATCTCCACCCGGCCAGAAGCTGTTACCATAAAATGAATTCCTAGTGGATATATTTTCCCAAGATAGAATTCGGTATTAAATGCCGTTCGTGGGTGATATTTATATATATATATATATATATATATATATATATATATATATATATATATATATATGCATATATATATATATATATATATATATATACATATATATATATATATATATATATATATATATATATATATATATATATATATATATATATATATATATATACACACATATATATATATATATATATATATATATATATATATATATATATATATATATATATATATATATATATATACATATATATATGTATATATATATAGATATATAGATATATATATATATATATATATATATATATATATATATATATATATATATATATGTATATGTATATATATATATATATATATATATATATATATATATATATATATATATATGTAAAACCTAGAACCTCACCATCTATTAATTGTAAAAGAGAGACACCTCTGTCTCTCTCAACCCCTTCAACTAGAAACATTAAAGTTATTACATCAAATAAATTTGATGTTTTGTCTATTGATGTTTCTGATGAACCGTAGATTACTTGAATAAATTGGAAGTTCAAGTTGAGGTCCACCATCCACCTCAACAAAAAGTTTAAAAGAACACAAAGAAAAATACAATCGTAAAACCCAATATATCCAAGCCATATTTAAAGAAACCTACAGGAAATAGTGTTAGATTAAAGACTGCTAATGGGAAGACCTCATCCAAGATGTGTTCCAGAAATAATCCATAGTTTTGCAATGAAATTTTCAGGGTTAAACACCAAATATGAAGAACTTAAGCTTCTAATTAATGAGCATTCCCCATAATTGTATGTCTACAGGAAAGCAAGCTTGATGATGTCACTCATTGTCATCGAGAGTATGTTAGTTATAGAACACCACATAATCAACAAGCAGGAACCCATAGCGGAAGTCTCAAGTATGTTCCTTGAGATGTTCTAGAAATACCTTTATTCGTATGCCCCTTCAGGCAGTGGTTGTACAGATTGACATAGGAAGAAAATATACAATAGGCTCTCTGTACTTACCTCCAAATGTTAATTTAGTAGAGGTGATTCAACAACTCCCTCAACATATACTCTTACTGGGAGATATGAATGGTAGACATCCTTTCTGGGGGTGATCTTTTATCAAACACAAGGGGCATTATTATATTATCAATTGTGGAAAATGAGGATGTCGGGCTCCTTAATACAGGAGAGCCCAGACACATTCATGTCAAGACAGGTACGTTGTCGTGCATTGACCTAGCAATCGCAAGCTCTAATTGCTTTCTCGACTTCGATTAGAGGACATTAGATGAATGGCATACTAGTGATCATGCACCAATCCTTGTAAACACCAATAATGATCCACCTTTACAGAGATTGCCACGATAGAATCTTGACACCACGGACTGGGATAGATTTCGTGAGCTAAGCGAAATTGAAGGGAATGCAGAACAGTTTGAAAATATTGATGATGCCATAGACTTATTGAATGGAACCCTTCATACAGCAGGAGTTAATTCATTGAAAAAAACAACAGGGTTATTCAAACGACGACTAGTCCCCAGGTGGTCTTCAGAACTAACTGCCCTGCACAGAGCCACAAGAATGTCTTTAACTCGATTGCGCAGATGCTGTACTGAGGAAAATTTGATTATATACAAGAAATGTAGAGCACAGTTCCGTTGTGCCATGAAAGAAGCTAGGCGCCTGTCTTGGGTATCTTTTGTCTCCTCCATTAACAGAAGAACACCACCATCCTCTGTGTGGAGGAAAGTAAAAAAGATAGCAGGTAAATTCACCGCTAACCCACCACCAGTGCTCTGGCTGATCCTTTCTAAAATGCATCATGGAAGTGTGAAGCAACTCCTGGTTACCAGTACAGGAGCATTGAAGAAAAGAAAATTTAAAATTTTGCAACAGAAAGGGAAGAGTCATACAATTCTCCTTTTACTGAAAGAGAATTTGATTCCGCACTTGCTACATGCTATAAGCCCCTGGACCTGATGAGATTACATATGCAATGATTAAACCTATACCTGTTAAAAACAAGTTGTTTTTTTAAGCATTATTAACAGAATATGGCATGATCTTACAGTAGTTATCTAAGTTTTTGGGAACTGGACATTATTTTAGCCTTTTTAAAACCTAGTATGGATAACTTTTTAGCTGCAAACTATCGACCAATTGCATTGACATCTTGTTTATGTAAAATCATGGAGAAGATGGACAATGCAAGACATATGGTACCTGAAAAAAAGGGTATTTTATCACATATTCTGTGTGGATTTAGAAAAATGCACTCAGCGACTGGTGTCTTGATATGGCCTGAGTCCTCTATTTGTGAAGCCTTTGCTTCAAAACGGCACCCTATAACCAGGATTTTTTTATCGTGAAAAAGCATATGATACTGCATGGAGATGTGGTATACTTAAAGCCACTTATAATTTGGGATTACGTGGAGAAATACCTTTGTTCATTCGGTCATTTAGTTCACAGAGATTTTTTTTCAAGTGAGAGTGGGGGAATCTCTATCGGAGAGAAAATGTCAGGGAGGAGTTCCCCAGGGTAGTGCGGTAAGTGTTACCCTATTTGCACTAGCAATTAATGGGATATGCTCTGTCCTTCCTCAAGATATTCTCTCAACACTATTTCTAAATGATCTCTCCTTACCATTTGCTGGAGCTAGAATGGCAATGGTTGAGAGAAAACTACAACTCGCAATTGATAAAATTTTTCAGTGGGCTGATATGAATGGGTTTAAGTTTTCGACAAGAAAAACTACTGTTGTCAATTTCTGTCATATTCGGGGAGTACATCCAGACCCTGATTTGTACATCAAAGTTCAATAGATCCCTTGTGCAAGTGAAGCACGGTTTTTAGGCTTGATTTTTTATTGTAGGTTGACATGGGCTCCCCATTTAAAATTATTAGAAGTAAAATTTCTTGATGCCTTTAAGCTTTTAAAAGTTTTGTCCCATACATAATGGGGGACAGGCCGCGAAACTATTTTAAAGTTATATCACGCCTTAATTTTTCTAAAAATTAGTTATGGCTGTGAGATATATTCTTCAGCCACCCCAAGTCGACTAAATATTTTAATTT